>NC_056737.1:408719017-408821517 GCF_019279795.1 Protopterus annectens
AAAACACACACACACACACACACACACACACACATACACATATATACGTATAGATATACAAGTTTCAGAGGGGAGGAGTTGCAGGGGCTTGCCCCACCCCCTTGCAAAAAGAAGTTTTAAGGGGAAGAGAAGTTTCCAGATTTGCTCTTCTCCTGTGTTTCAGTTTTTCTTTCTAATGCCAGTTTTCCATAGAGAACCCTGCATTTCTCAAAACATGTTGCCTTCCTTCCAAGAGTACCCTGCCACCTCTCAAATGATATGCTTTGCTTGAAGTCAAATCTAATATTTGCTAAACTACTCTTATGTTGTACTCTTTGTGGCTGTCCTGTGTAACAGTCACAGTGCAACTCACAACATCTTCTTGACTAAAAACTACTTAAAACTAAGCAAACTAACTGCAACTGTACATGTAGAAGATAAAATACACAATGCATTTAACTGCATGCATTTGATTGCTCCACATGTTTTTTGTAATTTAACAAATAAAAACTAAAAGCTTTTTTCCGGGGAGGGGAAGGCTTATCTGCACCCCTACATAAAAGGGCCCATCTTTCATACTTTAATATTTTCACTCTATAGTCATTGTGCCTCAAAGAAAGCCTTCAGTCTGAGTTTAAATAAGTCAGTGCAGTCTGAGGATATACACCTCATTTCTCTATATTGTGATGGGATAAGTACCAGAACTGGCACCCCTGAGCAATAAATCTTGACAAATACAAACCAAGCACCACTGTTCAAACAGCCAACCTCAAACACCAAATTTTCCTCGGAGTTTTGATGTTAGATTTGTCATAGTAAATTAAATTTGTATTTTCTTCTTGTATTGAGCCCAACAAAACAGAGCACAAGAGTAATGTGTAATGTGGTGGGAGATCGGTGTAATGGTTAAGGTGCTTACCTAAGAAGCACAAGGTGCAGGGTTTGATTCTCACATGGGGTAATTGACTAGGCTTAAAACGGCCCATGAGGGCAGTTAGCCTAGTATTAATCTATGAATTTATGAATAATAAACATTTTAAAATGTCTGCTACTTGCTTTTTTGCACGCATTGAAAGTCACAACGTCAAGTACTTCCACTATATACTATAGGGTTCCCTTTTTGTTACTGGGATTTTCATATCTCCATAATTTGTATGCTTTACTTGTCATGACAGAATTCCATGGTGGTACAGCGGTAGCATTGTTACCTCACAGCAAGAGGTTCTCCTGTTCGATTCTTGGCTTGGATTGGGAGTGCCTTCTGTGTGGAGTCTGCATGTCCTCCCCGCGGTTGAGTAGCATTCGAAAGACATGCGTGCGTAAATGTGTGTGCCTTCGTTGAAGGTTGGATGTCAAGCTGGCACCTCGACGTTTCGTAAAACTCTACTGCCAATCATTAGTGGACTGGAGTTCCCCTGTGGCGACCACTTACCGGGAAAAAGCCGAAAGACAACAGCAATTTGTCATGACAGACCATATATTACAGGTTCCAAGATTGAAATATTTCTTTAAGTGTTGCTTCCACAGATATGCGTTACAGCTGCCTCATCAAAATAACCTGTTTAAGCAACTAAAAGTGAAATTATTGCATAACATGTCAATACAATATCGGTCTTTCAGAAAACATTTCATATATATTGAAAACATTTCATCACAGATTTGTTGAGAAAGATCTGAACCTTTATCCTTAGAAGTTTCTCAGGCTCAAAAAAAATATTTTACTAACATTTAAAATGATTTTTGATCTGAAGCAATAGATGTTTAACAATACTGTGCATCTTTTCTACCAGCACTGACTCATTGTCTTATAGAAGAAAAAAAATGCTTAAGTTACCCATCTATACAATTCTAGATGGAAATTATAGGATCGGCTTCTGAAGGTGAAGTAGAAAACTAAAGACAGTCTACTTTATTGTGTGACAGAAAACAAATGAATGTTTGAAATATTAATTTTGTGATGTTATACAAAGTATGTGTATTAACACATGCATTTGCTACAAGAATTGTCTGCAATACTCACACCTAAATGAACTCTAAATTTCTTTGCCATTATTATATTCTAATCCTACTGTATACTCAACTGTTAATACTTCTGTAGCTACATTATTCTATTTAATTACTTTATTCCACTAATAGCTCTGTTAACTATACTATGCTCAACTCAATACTATTCCTATGTCCTAACTAGTCCTTGCCTCATAATAACTATCACACCTTTTTTGCCATATTTCGAGCAGATTGATGTGTACCCAAAAAGAAGATTTACATAGTAACACAGTACAAGTAACATTCATAGGCAGTCACTAGGCATAAATTCCACAAGATCATTAAGGAGCCTAGCCCAAATCCCAATTTCCCCAAAACTCATGTGTGGTTATGTGACTTGTTCAGGGTCACACAGTAGGCAAATGAACGTGGAAAGATTTGAAACCTATACCTTTGGCACAGTAAATAGCTGACTAACAAGACAAAGCTTTAGTGTTAAGTGCTAGACCAAGCATACAACCCCATGGGGACTTGAAAGCACAACATTCCTGATTTGTATTGCTCAAAGCACTTTATTTATAGGCTGAGCTACAGCAGCAAAGCATACAGCTCTAAGGGGAACTAAACCCAACGCATTCCTCACTTGTACTGTGCAAACCACTTCATTTACAGGATGATACTGCAGCAGTAAGTCAAAACTTGAACATTTTTGACAGATGTCTGCTGCAATAGCTTTGCTCTGAACAAGTTCTTAACTTGGGTTCATAAATAGCTACTAGGCAAGCAGTCCAGGAGACAAGAGGAGCCTAGTTTAATTCCTCAATTGTCCCAAAGCACTGTCTGATCAAGTGACTTCAAGTTCACACAGAAGGCAGATAAGGCTGAGGGAACTGAACCCTGTACAAGAGGAAGCAGCTCATTAACAGTGCATAGCCTTAATCTTCCCAGTTTGCTGCCAGAATATTAGCTGAGAGGATCAAATGTTTTATATTCACTGTGGCTGTAATCGCAAACACTTAAGTGTAATTGAATATGTTCCCTTTTCTCCAGTATAAATGATTGTATTATACTGGATTGTTTTTGTATGAAGCAATGTATTTTTGTACTATAATTACATCTGTTGTACATGTCTGCATTACTATATAGGTGTATTCTGCAAAATATAACTTTGAAGATGTATATATACACTTCTAGTTTTTATATGTGGTCCTTATCTTGCTGGGCCTCTACTGAAAAGATGTTATGCCAGTCATACTTTCCTGGTAAATAAATGCAAATAAATAAAATGAACTAAACCAGGCTGTATTACTTAGGCTCATTCAATAGCTCTGTTCATGCAGAAACATCTGTAAAAGACTCAAAATATTAACCTACAGCAGATTACCAAACAAATAAATAAAATGTAAAAGACAGACCCAAAGTGGAAGAAGGTGGGTTTCACCCCAAAGTGTAATGAGCAGTCCAAAGAACAAATTCTGCTGTCTCCATTTTTACAATATAGAAGCAATCATGTGCCCAACGTTAAAATGAAAGCTATAGGACTTATCTTTTTTAACCAACAGCCTTATGTCTGTCATAGGCATCAAATGAATTTGCAGAGTAATTACATTTTCCAATTATATACATGTGACATTACTAGCTTTGTTAGTAGTGATCCATAGCTTTAGCAAAGGCAACCTCGGAAAGGCACTTAACATTACCTCTGGGTCGACGGGCCACCGATCTAAAACTTTCTATATGCAAAAATTACTAAAGTTTTTCCTTCAAAAGGCCATTTTGTGACATGGGGCTTTGACTCCAGTGTTAACAAATGTACTTCAATTTGGCAGACAACATCCATTTCCCCCTCAGTGCTCTGAGGAGGAAGGAAAAAATGAAATGTACTGTGTAGTTTGTTTTAATCAGTGGTTCTGACTTGTATAGCTCTTAATATTTCACCAGTACACCTTCTCATTTATTCTGTAGGAAGTAATAAAGCTTGTACTGTTGCACTAGATTCACACCAGTCCTAAAAAACTTGACACAAAGGTTAGTAATTAAAATATGGAGATAATTTCTAAACCGATAGCTTACTTTTTTAGCACCACATATAACATATCATAATAGAGCAAAATTCTTAGAGACACGTTTTCCTGCTGCTTTATATCAGCTTTTTCACAAAGAATGCATTCATGAAGTTTTACTGCATTGTATCCAGTAATGTAATGCCTTTGAGGATGGAAGACGAAGAAAAAGGATGATCTTTTATCCCCCAGTGGAAAAGAGATGGCAAACTTCAAGTTTCCACTCTTCACAAGAAGTTTTCTCTCTTCCCTCACTTTCTAAAATAAGATCTTGCTAAATTCTTTTTAGATACTTTATTTGAAAGGGTTAGAGATGTGATCTAAACATCTTTTTTAGGCAAGACCTAGGTAACATGGCAGGCAGTTTTCAAATTAGATTAGTGCTACAGTTAAGCAGCCATGTACAATGTAAACACAGTTGTTAAACTTTTGCATAATTTATAACTGTTGCTGCAATGCAGTCATGTTCTATTATCGTCTTGTGATGGTAAAACATTTTTGTAAGGATCCGTATACTAGGTGAAGATTGTGAATGTTAAATCTAGGACATATCTGAGAAGGTGTGGTAAGAATTTCTAACATTAGTTTAACCATACTCAACTTTTACAATAACAATGTTCTTTTAGATGAACAAAGAAAACATATTCAAAATTAGGTGTGCAACAGTTCTATATATACTCTATTTCAGACTCTGACTAGTAGTGATAATTCTTCAGCATGAGTCAGTAATATAAAGATCTTGTATGCCTTGCAAAAGACATCTACCCCTTGCTGTAGAACTTTGTTATGCAGGTTTTGTGAAAACAATTAAAACCCTTTCTTATCTGGAGTCCTTCCCTTATCACAGACCTCTCTGCATTCTGTAAATTAGACACAACAAGCCAGTAAATTAATTGTTATAAAAAGAATCAGAAAAAAGAAGTTATGTTCTTACCATAACGTTCCATGTGGAGTGTTCATCTCGCCTTTTTTTTATTACGTTCGCGGGTTGATCCTCGGCTCCAAGTCGGCCGCATAGTAAAGCTCTGCATCTAAGAGAAGCTCGAGACCAGGCTATATCCCACAATCCTCCCTGCCATTACTCAGATCTAGTTTGCAAGCAAACCAGAAAAAAACAATAACCCTAAGGTATCCAGGCTACAAACTGCTACTTAATGAAAACATTAGAGACACCATCTCACTGACAACCAACTAGGGTAAAAGAAAGATACCCAGAATAGGTAAGACATGTGGACCAGACTCTAGTCCTACTGCTTCTTCCAAACCGCCAGGGAGGGAAAGGGGAATGTAAAAACAAAGATGAACACTCCACATGGAACGTTATGGTAAGAACATAACTTCTTTATGTGAGAGTGTTCAATCTTGCCGCTTTGTTTTACACACGGGTAGCGCCCTTCCTAAGTCACCCCTGAGTGACTCATGGAAGAACGCTCCTGAGCACAGTGGAACCAAAGGATGTCCTGTCTTTGGAGGCTTGTCAACCCTATAATGAGTGATGAAAGTATGTGGTTTAGACCACGTGGCTGCTACACAAATCGTGTCCAAAGGTAGGCGAGCTGCATGAGCCAAGGAAGTGGAGACGGACCTAGTAGAATGGCCTTTTGGTTTGGTGGGTAAGGCCTGGTTTGACTTAGAATACAATAAAGGCTATGCAATCAGTAAGCCATTTAGAAAGAGTGCGTTTTGTAACTGCCATGCCCTTTACATTATCTGCAAATGCAACAAAAAGTTGATCTATTTTTCTGTAGTCTTTAGTCCTGTGTAAATAAAATCTGAGTTGCCTGTGGACATCTAACTTGTGCAACATATATTCCATCTTACTGGTATGGTTTTTAAAGAAAGTGGGGAGTTCAATGGATTGATTAATATTTATGACAGAGCATACTTTGGGAAGGAGAGAAGAAACTTTATCTGGGTGAAAATTTAAGTAAGGAGGTTTAATAGACAGTGCTTGCAGCTCTGAAACTCTCCGAGCTGAAGAAACTGCTACAAGAAAGAGAGTCTTCCAAGACAGAAATTTCAGGGGGCAAGAAGAAGCTGGTTCGAAAGGTGGTAACTTTAGTTGTGACAACAACAAATTTTAATTCCATGGGAATAAAGGATCCCTGAAAGGAGGTCGAAGATGGAAGAACCTTTCATAAAAGCTTTTACAAAGCCCTGTGGACATGATAGAAGAACCATTCACCAACATGAAAGTTGGATATGGCAGCCAACTGCACTCTTAATGTGGAAGTAGAGGACCCCTTCATGGAAAGGATGGAAAGAAATTGTAGGATTTTATGTAAAGGAGCAGGAGCAACCAAGGGGTCCAAGTGTTGATTAGATGCCCAGTACCTTACTGTTGTAAAGTTTTGTGGTGGAAGCCTTATGAGAGGCAACCAAAATGCGCTGCACTGGAAAGAAGATCATACCTGGCTAGGCGGGAAGTGGAGCAGCCAAGCTGCTAGTTTGAGGGATAGAAGAGGCGGTGAAGAACTCCCGGCAGATAGTGCCAGTAGATCTGGTACTGGGTCCAGGATCCAAGGTTCCTCTGTTAGATGGGCTCGAAGAAGGGGAACCATATCGGCCAGAATGGGGCTATGAGTATAATTGTCCTTTCCAGGTTCATGGCTTTCTAGAGAAATCTGGGAATCAAGGGATAGGTGGAATGCATATAGAGACGGGCCAATCGTGTATCAGTCGTCCCTGGGACATCCCTGGAGGGGTAGAAGTGCAAAATAGCTTCTGCATTTGGCATTCATCGGGAGGCGAATAGATCGCAGCAAGGCTGGCCCCATTTGTGGAAAATTCTCTCCGCCACTTGTAGTTTGAGGGACCACTCGTGAGGTAACAGGATGGCTCTGCTCAACCTGTCCGCAATGACGTTGGATGACCCCGGATGTGCGTTGCTATCAGAAAGCGACCCGTGGACTCTGCCCATTGCCAAATTCTCATGGCCTCTCTGCATAATGGGTAAGATTTGGTTCCCTGTTTGTTTATGTACCAGACTACAGACATGTTGTCTGTCTGAACTGCTACTGTCCCTAGAGGTAGGAGGGTTTGAAAGTGTTGCAATGCTAGGAACACCGCCCTCATTTCTAGAACATTTATGTGCAGGTTGTACTCGATGTCGGACCATTCCCCTTGGACTGTTCTTCCCTGAAAAAGTCCCCCCCACCCTATCAAGGAAGCGTCCGTGGTTATAGTGGCTGTCGGATTTGGTAGAACAAATGGACGACCCATAGTGAGGTCCTGGCTGGACACCCACCATGAGAGGTCCTGTTTGCAGGAATCCGTTATCAGGATCTCGTACTTTAGGGGTAACTGTTGGAATGACCACTGCGTGAACAGTAGCAATTGGAGGAGTCTCATGTGCAGCCTTCCCATGGGAATCGCAATCAGGGACGCTGCCATGAGACCCAAAACTTTCAACACCAATTTGGCCGAGGCTTTCCTGCATTGTAGCAGAAGAACCTGTTCCTTGAGGGATGAAGCCCTTACTTGAGGGAGCTTTACTAATGTTAAACGGGTATCTAGGTCTGCTCCGATAAATGAAATATGCTGAGAGGGCAATAAGACAGATTTTTTGAAGTTTATGGAAATCCCTAGGTGGGAACAAAGGTTGACTGTATAGTTTCTTGCTTGTATGAGGAGACGCTCAGTGGTGGTGGTGAGGAGCCAGTCGTCCAGATAGGGAAACACCCGGAATCCTAGACATCTCAAGTGAGATGCTACCACTGCCATGAATTTGGTGAATACCCTGGGGGCTGAGGTGAGCCCAAAGGGCAGGGCTCGAAATTGAAAATGACTGACTCCCAGCCGAAGCGCAGGTGATCTCTGGACGGTCTGGCCATCTTGATGTGGTAGAGATCTATTGAGCACATCCAGTCGTCCTTCTGTAAAAATGGAAGGATCGATTGAAGCGTGACTATCCGAACTTTTCCTTCTTTACGAAGGTAATGAGATTGCTGAGATCCAAAATGGGTCTCCAGTCCCCTGTCTTTTTTGGAACTAAAAAGAACCTTGAGTAAGTTCCGATCCTTTTGGTCCACCGGGACTGGCTGAATGACTCTTTGAGCAGCTTTGAAATTTCTATTGCTGCTTGGCCTCGAGACGTGGCACATCTGGAGACCTTCTGTGTTGGGGTGGAGTTGACATAAGGGGTATTTTGTATCCTCTGGTTACAATGCTTTTACCCAGGAGTCTGAGGTGAGAGTTTGCCAAGCCTGTGGGTATAAAGCGACCCGACTGCCTCCAGAGCAGGACAGTCTGGCCTCCATTCAGGAGTGCTGGAAAGGCTTACCAGGGATAGTATCCCTGTCGCCTTGGTTCTCTGCCGCCAGGGCGTCTTCCATGTCTGCCCCCTCTGCCTCTGGGGGTTCACTCTGTGTGGCCTGGAAAGATCCCTGAGTTCTACGGAACCACATTTTCCAGCTCTACTGCGGTCTGGATGGAACGGAAAACGGACTCCGACAGCAGACAGAGTCTTTCCTTCTTGCTCACACCGAGTTAATGTCTCTTTCACTTTGGGCCCAAAAGAGTGGCACCATCAAAGGGGCGTTGGCGAAGAAGACTTGAAGGCTTCCAAGAGCACAGCCGCATCCAGGATTGTCTTCAGAGCAATCGCTGGAGATGAGCCTCATGGACGAGTTCACTACGGAGGTAAGGGTGTTAAGTTGTGCTGTCACCTTATCTGAAACAGCAGCATCTGTGTTACCCTGGAGGGTCTCTCTCAGCTCCTTGATGAGATCCTCTGTAGTCGTGTAAAATGTGTCAAATAGTTTAGCGACGCATGGAAAAAGTCGCTGAACTAAAACACACTTCCCGTATCTGTCCATAGTCCTAGAATCCTTATTAGGGGATGAACAGAAGAGGAAGACTCGACATCTCCTTTTTAGTGGCTGCTGCCACCACCATAGCGCCAACGGGACTCCTTTTGTTAGATAAGTCTTGTCCTGGGGCAGTAATGAACTTACTTGGCTTTCTAGGGACCGGTTCCACTGTGTCCGGTGTCTCCCACGCCTTGGCAATTAATTCCATTAACTCATCGGCTGGGCGGAGTAACCCAGGAGGTAGAAGGTTGGGCACCAAATGCCTTCAGCAACACTGACTCATCCTCAGGGGGGCTAGGGACTGCCAATCACCCCTCTGTTTTAATATCTCCAATATGTCCGCAAATGAGACATCTTCGGAGGGTGATTTTGGGGACCCCTCTGACTCCTCCAAGTCAGTGTCAGGCGTTAAAGATTCCTGTGGGGAGTCTAAGTGCCTCCTCTTGCACAATCTTTTCCTCGGGGCCTCATCGGAGGGGGATTCCGGTGAGGCCTCAGAGGAACAGGGGGCATCCTCTAGGGATGGCTGAGACAATGGTGCTACATGCTTTGGATGTGTCGTGGGAACAGAAACAGAGAGCGGCTCCTTAGGGGAGGGAGAAGACGCGTCCGATGTAGTGGTTGTCTGTGTAGACAAAACCTTCCTCATGAGGTCAAAGGCCCCTGAACCTCGGGTCGAGGACTCTCCCAGTTCCTCGAAGAATCCGAGACACGGGGCCCATGGGTCTCGACCCAGAGGACGGAGCCGAGCCGATCTGCGCTGAGGCCCCGAGAGGGAGAGTCGGAACTGAAAGGTGAACCAAGGAGAGATTGTTGACTCCGAGACTCACCTATCGGTTCCGATGGAGTCGAGGTAAGTGGTGTCAATCGTGCTATGGACGGTTTCGGCACCGATGGCTCCACTATCATCGGCTCATCCTCTTCCAGCTCCGAAGACTGGATGGGTCTCGAAGGAGGACCTGTTGGAGATAAAGGGAGGCCTTCTAGTTTCGACACCAACTGGGAGGAAACTGCAATCAACCTGGAAAGAGCCGTGTTCTCCATCAGTTTCTGCACGACACGATCCACATCAGTATCAGAAAGTGGTCTGGAAGAACGGGTCGAAGGAGCCGAAGATGGCACCGACCAAAGAATCGACTGTGGCGGTAGTTCCGACACCGGTTCCAAGACCTGGGGCTCAGTGAGAGACAAACGTTCGATGCTCGGCCCCGAAGTCTGTGGAACGATGTACTCGAGCCGATGACATGGGCTCCGACATCTTGACCTTCAAAGACTTAGAAGCCTGGTCCGACTTGTCCAAGGCTTCTTGAAAAGCAGGCTTAAGAAGCCCCCTATCAATAAGTTTCCTGCGTCTATCTGTCATGACCCTCCCAGTGAAGGAATGGCAAATGGAGCAATCCTCTTGCAAGTGGAGAGGGCCAAGACAGTAGACGCAGGAGGTGTAGTCATCAGTGATGGACATTTTCTGTCCACACTGGCACCTTTTGAACCCACTCTTAACTTTTTCAGACATACTGAAGAAGTGAGGTTAAAAATTAAAGAGAATTAGAAGCTAGAAAGAGGTAGGCCCCAAAGGGAAACCTATAGAAAAGAACTAACAAAATAACTATAGCCACACACACACACACACACACACACACACACACACACACTATAGTAAATAAAATACAAGTATTCACAAAAAAAAAGACTATAACTTTTAGGACTAACAAGAAGAAAAAAAGACTATCTTATCTGTCAAAATTCTTAAACTCTGGTCTGAGCTCTCTAACGCGATGTGACCTGTTGCAGCGGCAAACTAGATCTGAGTAATGGCAGGGAGGATTGTGGGATATAGCCTGGTCTCGAGCTTCTCTTAGATGCAGAGCTTTGCTATATGGGTTTCTCGAGCCGAGGATCGGCTCCGAACCAGTGTGTAAAAACAAACGGCGAGATTGAACACTCTCACATGTAGAGCTTTTTTACTCTTGTTTTGATCAGTCTGAAGTTTCAGCATTTACTTTAGATGAGCACAAGCTCCCAACACTTGTGAGTACTATCAGCTTAATGCCCTGGGGTCATCATCACCGGTTCATGGCCCAAGCCATCATTTTTCTTATTCAACATTCATACATGAATACATTTATGTGCTATCACGGTCTCCCCATGCAACTCATGTCTGAACATCAGGAATATAGAGGTTCTTCCAGGCTTCTGGTCATGCTACAGCAACTACTTTTTTTGACTCCTGTTTTTAGGCAATGTTTGGTAATTTTTTTTTTTTTTTTAATATATCCATAACCGGGTATGACACTGTTACTGGACAAATAAACTATTATTAAACAATTTGAATGTTTTAATTTCAAATAAGCTTCCAAAGGCTGTCCTGTTGTACCTTTTGTATTTTGTGATGACTCTGAAAGAAAAACTACTGGCTACCAGTAATTAAAAATGCAGAGTATGGGTCCTAGGAGGAAAGTCAATCAGGTGTTAAAGAACTATGTCAGTCATTTAAAGCTGAGGATCATAGTTAAGACTACTGACAACGTATTCAAATATCAAAGCTCAGGAATGGACATTGGGACACTGAAAGGGGAGATGGAATGGTATGGTGATTAATAGATAACAAGTGAAACAGTGGGACAAATAGCTACATGCATTAGATTTGAAGCTACAGGCAACATTGAATGGATTAATGATGCACAGTTATGTGCTCATACCCCAGATATGTATGATTTACATGTTGAAGGGACTAAGTAGTTCCAAGTATTAAGTCCATAAAAAAATGCAAGTCTGTTTTGTCCAGTATACATATCTCACTGGATTTATTGCCCCTTTTGGAAATATGCAAAATCTGGTGTATGCATTATACATTTCTCGATTGCCAGTTTACAGCTTCAAATCCAAAATTTACTGAAGCATATATCAGTCACTCTGTCAGAAGCAGCTTAGGTGACATATTCGGATACGGAGTATTCATACCAATTATGCAGCCTTTATGAATATGCTGAGCTGTATGCCTTTTAATTTTAGGCACCACATCCAGGAATGCTTAGCACCAGTTCAAAAGACATACAAGGTGAATTGGAGATGCTATAATGCTTCACAAGGGTACAGAGACTTTCCCTACCTTCATAGCATTCATTATACTGGGTAGTGAGCAGCCATCTTACACCATAGTAGAAGAGTTGCTCTCTGCTGCACACATGGCCATATTTGGTCTGTGTTCAGTTAGTAATTTGTTAATCATACAGTGGATGGGGGAGTATGCCCACTGCTTTTCCATGGGAAGAGCAAGGAGTTTAAAATGCGTTTTATTGGTATGCCAGGATATAGACATGCCATTTCCTGTGGAGTGAACAAGGGTGCAAGTGTGATTGTGCACGTCTGTTACCACTTCAGAAGCACTTCATATTATATTTATAATAGGAAGAACAGCATTACAAAACATTTTATATCTTGATAGAAATAGTGTCCACTAACCAGACCGCATGTCTTGTATAAACAAATTGGCAGTGTTAACCAGAGTAGCTCAACCTATGTTAAAGAAAAATGTGTAGGTAAATGTCGCAATTTTAAATGCATTAGTCTTCCAACTGCAGAAAATATAAACAGTGTGGTAAGCACTGACTTAATGCTCAAGACAACAGAGAAGACAGAAAACAGGCAAATTGGTTAAGAGTGCTACTGGAAACCATTCAAATATGTACTAGGAGTATGCCAGGCCACTGCCACTTCTGGGAAAATCATTCCTCCTCAGAACCTCAACATCATTTACTAGTGTAACAGTTGTTCATCTTTCAGATGTTCTCGTTTAACATACTACCCTGGGGGGAAATGCAATTTAATGTTGACTTTAAATTACACCCAGTTATGAACTACAATACCAGAAAACACAAAAGTCAAGGGTGGTTACAATGGAGGGAGTATGCTGTCAAGCTTAAATTACTTTTGTGACCATCAGATATACCCTAAGTCTCCATTCTCTACGTTCTGAGTCTGGCAACCCCCTCCCCCTTTGACTTCAACATAACAAAATTGAGGGGAACCTAACAGTATTGCAACCCTAGTCCCAGAGACCAGGTAGGTAAATTAGGGTAGGCTCAAGGCTGTGTCCACCCTTGTGTCCAGCAGGATCTCACTTGCAGCCTACTCACTTCTGATTTTTTTTTTGCTAGAGAGCAAACTGCTGCAGTAGAGCCTACAATATTTGCTGGTGGGCAAATGCTCCCACACATGCTGCCATGCTGCAGTGCAGAGCCCTGTTGGGTAAACCAACTGTTCAATTAACAGATATGGTACTAAAGAACTGGCAATGGACATGCCCAAACAACAGACCTTAGTAACTACTCCATCACCCAGGGTGGCGCATCACCCCAGATCAGTTAACCAAACACATGGTCACTATGCCTAGGGAAAAAACTCCATAAGGTGTAAAGCTCAGGAGAGAGACAAGCCCAAGCCAAAAAGAGTTAAATGGTTGTTAATTATGGAACTCATTTTACCTGAAAAGACTCAAATGTTTACTGGTGAGAAATAAACTGTGCTTATTAAAGGGCCTTACCACATGAATTATGAACTGTGTTTTTGAAGTTAGATACACTAGACAAGGTAAAACAAAGCAGTAGCTACTTTTGTGTGTGTGTAATTGTTAAAAAAAATTGCTTTTGAAACAGAATACAGTACTGTGAAAACCGTTGTTCCTTTGCACTGCTATCTGCTCAGTGAAAGATATCTTCTTTGAAACAATGTTCATAGGTTTGTACTAGGCCATCTGCTCTTGCAGACCATTTTAAGCCTAGCCAAATTTCCTATTCCAAAGGTAAGAATGAAACACTGTGCATTGTATCTATGAAGTAAACACCTTAACCATTATGCCAACCCACCCAGCGCAGTGGGTAACATGTTATTCAAACCTTGTCTAGGGGCAAAAGCTTTTCTAAAAATGATGATAAACAACAGTAGTAAAATTATGTTTCTACTGATCTAAAGACACTAACACAAAGGCATGCATGTGTGTATATTTAAAATATATTTGCAAGCATGCATTTATATACAGTTGAACTATGTAAAGATACTTCCTAATTTACAATACACCTGAAAGTAAGTGACTTCATTATGGCATTTAAAAGAAATGAGCACCTTGTGGGCTGCACTGTTACAACTCAAGAAAAAATAATTTCTAACCTTAACTGAAAAGTAAATGTAAATTGATGTATAGATAACTAAATCACATATTAAAAAAAATAATTGCTACATTACTTGAATATACATGAAAGAAAGTGATATAACTTTATTATGTGGTGTGCAAGCGCACCCAGATTCTGGATATTACTTTTGACCACACTGAGATGCATGTGTAGATGGGAAAGCAAAATGCAAAAAATATATTCTGTCTGCTCAAGGCACAGGCGTAGAGACATCATGTTTCCAACACACACACAGATCTAATACGGATGTTGACATATTTTGTACATTTGAGTTGTTTAGCAGAATACAAAATTCAACAAGAAATATCCAGAGTTCACATCAGACAGGTTTTGAGAAAGCTCATTCTAGAGGGCAAGTATACACTCAGTGAAAACATTGTGCATGGATATGTTAAAAAGCCCTATATTCATGTCCACTATGGAAAATGGACCTAATGCATTGCATGTCTGTCTGCATGTTACCCTACTCACCAATGTCGTAGCTCTTTTCTGAATTCACTCTGAGATGAATAAAAATTTTTTACTTTAGAGATGCAAAACAATACATCAGAAAAGGGCAAATGATGCCCAGTACAACCTGCTACTTCCTAACATGCCAGCATTGTGACCAGCAGCTCACTCCAGAGGGGGTGTGGTCAAGCTCTACTATTTGGAATTGTCAAAGTCAGCTGCAAATGGTTAAACAATAGGGTAATATAAATGTTTCATGAATATGTGTGCGTTTGAACTTCAGTGAAGCTTATTTGGGAGTTGGCATGATGTTAAGGTGTTTACATCATAGATTCATGGTACAAGGTTAGATTCTTACCTTTGGAATATGAAATTTGGCTAGCCTTAAAATAGCCCACAAGGCAGATAGGGTTGGGAGTTGGCATAATGGTTAAGGTGCTCACCTCACAGACACAAGAAGCAGGGTTTTTGATTCTCTCCTTTGAAAAGGAAATTGGCTAGGCTTAAAATAGCGCACAAGAGCAACTAGCCTAGTACTTGCTTATGAGCCTATTAAAAAAAATACACAAATCATATTACCTGAAATGCAATTTTAATATGGACCCATTTAGGAGGCAAGATAATCAGAATCCAGGGTATGTAAGTGACAGATGTCATTGTCACAAAGTCACAGGATTATACCCAAATGCTTCTCCTATGGAGCCTTTTAAATCCAATTTGTACAGTTGCCTGACAGATTTCCATTCACTGAAGTCCCAAGAGTACAACATTCCTTCTTTAGGTCTGCAGGATAACAAGTGCACCATAAAAATACTGAATGGCTGCTGACTGAACACAGAAGAAAGTACAGCTGCATAAGTTGAACTTACCATAACAGTACGTGTTTGAATGATCACTGCTGCAGTTGCCTTAACTATATGGGTTATTATCCTGCCAAGGATATAATGTTTGGCCAGTTTCCAAAGCTAGAGCTGAACTGACTAATAGACAAATTTGGGCGCGAAGCCCTTGTAAACCTTCTTGCCAACAGAGAGAGGGAGGCAGAGCTCTGTAAAGACAATGCAAGGAACAAACAAAACAAAATATTCCAACACCCACCCTGGCATATAATAATAATAATCATAATAATAATAAAAACACACACCCCAAAAACAAGAGGATGGAGACAGGGATCAGCTACTGCAGCAGTCATCATTGGAACATCTACTGTCATGGAAAGTTCAGCTTACACAACTGTACTATGTTCATATTGATCTAGTAGTCTTAGCTATACGAGTATCCAACCCTTTCCAAAAAGCTACATATGAATTCAAGCCCCTAGTAGAGTGGAACTTAACCCTTCCTGGAACAGATTTATTAAGGTGAGTAAAAAAAAAAAAAAAAAAAGGTAGTAACCTTAGACAACCATTTGGAAATGGTCTGTTTTGACACAAGTTTTTTTGTTCTTACATTCACAAGAAATGAACAAATGAGCCAAAGAACTGAAAGCTTTAGTTCTGCCAAGATAGTACCAAAGTTGTCAGTGGACATCCAAGGTAGGATCCTTTCTCCCCAATTTTTAGGTTCACGAAAAGAATGGTAAGATGGATAGTTTGACTTAAAGTAAACTTGGACAGCACTTCAGTCATAAAAGAAGGATTAGTTCTCAAAAAAACCCTGTCAAGATAGAGTTGATTCACCATGAAAGCTTGCAACTCAGATACTCTTGTTGCAGAGGTCAGACTAATCAGTAAAATTGTTTTCCATGTTAAGGACCTCAAATCAGCCAGACTAGTTTGTTCAACTGAAGCAGGTGTTAGTTTCTCTAAAACAAAATTAAGATCTTTAGGAAGGGATATTGATTTTCTTGGAGGCCTCTTATACAAAACTCCTTTCAAAAATACATTTTGACATAAGAATACATTGAAAGAGAAGAATCCATGAGCAGACATGGTGAAATAGCTGAAAAATGAACCTTGATAGAGGAGTAAGAAATGCCATATGATGGGAACTCACAGAAATATTGTAATATTTGAGAATGGATGCTGGTTATGTTGTTGGCACCAACTAGAAAATCTTTTCTGTTTTCTAATAAATTATTTTCTGGTAGTAGGCTTTCTTGTCTCATTTGGTACCAGTGGCACATCCTGAGTAAATACGTGCTTAAAGAGAACTATGACCCTATCATCCAGGAAGCCAGATGAAGTTGATTAGGGTCGAAGTGTATCAAACACCACCTGACCTGGTGGGAGTAGATCCATTCTGCGAGAAATCTTGTGGTAATCACCTCTGGCCATTTCAGAAGTAGTAACAACTGTTGCCTGGGCCAGAAGGGAGTCACCATAATGATCTTGGAGGATTCCTTCCAAATCTTCAAAGGTACCCTGGATATCAGTGGAAAGAGTGGAAAACATACAGGAACATTAATGTCCAAAGAAAAGAGAAAAGAACAGGCATCAGTCTTCTAGGTCTTTCTTATACGGATTCCTGGAGCAGAATCTTGATGGCTGATTGTTCTGACAGGAGGCAAATAGGTCTGCTTGAGGAACTCCCCACAGATGGATCACATTTTGAAAGACCCCCCTAATCTAGTTTACATTTGTGAGGGCCTACCCTTGTTCTGGTCAGCTTTTCTGCCACACAGTTTTGTTCTGACAGAATGTAGGATGCCTGTACAGTGAGGTTGTGTTGTGAATATATTTCCCAAGGTAATGTGGCTAGTCTGCAAAGATGGTACGACCTGGTTCCCCTTTGCTTGTTGATGTACCACATGATTGTGGTATTGTCTGTGACAACTTGAAGAGGTCCTGGGAACCAAAGATGGTTCACAAAGTTGAATGTCTTGATGAGGATAAGCATGTCTTTTATATTTATGTGCTTGTGTCTGTCCTTGGTATCCCAAACACCTTGCACTTTTATCCCGTCTGAAAGTGCTCCCCAAGCAAAATCTAAGCATCAGTAGTGACCGACTGCTTTGGAGTAAGGAGGGAGAAGGGGGACCAGGATTTATGGATATTTGCAAAACACTATTTGATCTCTCTTCTGACAAACTCCAGTAATAGGATTTGAAAAGACAAAGGATGTTGTTGCAGCGACCAAATAGACTTCATATACCATTGTATACATCTCATGTGGGTCTTGCCAGGAGTATCACGAGTATCATGTATGTCAGAATCCAAAATTCTAAAGTATTCCCTTGTAGTGATTGAAGTCTGAGTAGAGAACCTTAGGAACAGATTTAGCTATAGGTCTATTTTTTTCTATGGACAAAAAGTTCTTTGAACTGTGGTGTCTTATTGATACCACAAGAACACAATCATGTTTTAAAGAGTCAAAATTTGAATGCTCTCTTAAAATCCCAGCTTGTGAAAGAGATCTCCCACCCCAGAGAGAGATCCCTGACCCTTTGAAAAAGACTCTGAAAAGATACTCACATTGACTAAATATAGAAAAATGTGGCTACCCTGTAGCCTGCAATGAGCTATAACTGGAGTTAGACACTTGTCTTGGTGCAGTGGATAGTAGAAAGGGTAAGGTAGAGAACTGATAATATGATTCAGATGCACAGACCCTTAAGAATCGCCTGAAGGCTGGATAAATACTGATGTGATAAGCATCTTTTAAATCTAATGTTACCCATAAATGAGGAAGAAAATTTATCAGTTTGTCACATGGCAGCATTTTGAATTTAGGCACCATCACAAGTAGGATTAGGGAAGAAAGATCCGGAACTGGTCTCCAACCAGACTTTCTTTGGCACTGAAAACATCCTTGAATAAAAACCTTTACCTGACTGGTTCTGTTACTCTCTGGGACAGTGTGTGTTGAAGGACAGAGAGAAATAAAGGAGTTTGGTCTGGAGGATAAAAAATTACACCCTGGAAATGGAAGATTTCCTCCCACTGCCATCTGTAACCTTGATGAATGATCTTCAGCACCCATGTAACCTTAATGAATGATCTTAAAACCCATTTTTCTGAGACTATTACCAAAGAGAAAAGTGGAGATTCAACCTTTCTGAAAAGGAAAAGTGAATGCAAGGGTGGGAGGTGGGATGAAATTATTTAGTCATTCTGACTTATTGGACTCTCTCTGGTTTTTTTGGGGGGGGGTCCTGAATTCTTTTTGGAACCCCTCCTGCCATTTCATCTAAAACATCTGTCTATATTTTGTTTTTTTTTTTCCTTCTCAAAACTGGATGAGAGGTTACAAAAGTCCTTAGAAATTTTGGCCAAAAAATCTTAGAGATTCCCTGAATTAACTTACCCTTTCATCACGTTTTGAGAACATCTACATCAGAGGAACTAAAAACTAAATTGCTATCCAAATAAGAATTTAAAATCTCAATTTTACATAATCTGGAAGGTTCTGAAAATGCAACTAAACAAACCTCCTCAAAACAGTAACAGTATTCATAGTCTTGAAAGAAGTATAAACTGAGTCATATAAACAATGAGTAGTGACTTGTGCAGTGGAAAAAAAACGGAATTATTTGAAACTGATTTTTGCTCGTAATGAGAATGTGCAGACAGGACACTTCTCATAGATTCATAATTAGTCGGAATATACTAACATATGGGCCTGAAAATTCAAAAGTCAGGAAATCAGTGTTGCAAAAGCATACATTTTTTACCATACTTATCAATAATCTTCCCATCCTTGTCAGAAACAGTAGGATTAGAATTAGGAAGAGTATATAAAAATGTAAAAGAATGAGGAACTTTAAACATTCTAGCTGAATGTTTAGGGGCAGAAGGTTGACTATCAGGAAAATTGCTAACAGTGACACACATCCACCAGAGCTGATAAAACTGGGGGGAATGATTGACGGTTCTGGAAGTTCCTTATGAAACTGCTCACAGTATTTTCTGAGGAACTGAGAAGTCTCAGTGTTCTCCCACTGAAAACATTGGGACATTCTGGAAACAGTTTTAGAGAAAGAAGAAACCCCCAAAGGGAGAGTCAAAAACTAAGGTCTCCTCAGAGTCTGACTTGGTAAATTCAGGAGAAAATCCTGTATTTGTCCCTTTATTTCCTATTTCAAAATCTTGTATCTCTTGAGGAAAAGAGGCATCAGTTTTTATTTTAACATGATCCATCTTAACAGCCTAAATTAAACCTTGACCCAGATGCAGTAAACCACTCATATCTAAGGAAATTTGAGGAATAGATACAGGTTTAGTTTTCTTTTTTGTTTAGCTTGAAAGGAAAACTGGGGCCAATGGTGTTATTAATAGCAACAGCAGATTCCTCAGGGAGGGGCACAAAATTCTGGCTAAACATGAAGATTCCCTGTTCCTTCTCCAAGGACAAATAAAAGTGTCTCTCCTTTGCCCACTGACGTGACCCACACATGGCCACAGAAGACATTGTTAATCCCCTGGTTCACAGTGTTTTGTAGGTGCTACACCAGAAGGATCTGGATAGAAGAAGAGTGGTCTATGGAACAATTTATGGCCACAGCAGGGTCACCCACCTGTGGCTGATGCAAATTGCTAGCCTGCTGTGTTGACAAATGTAGTTTGCGTAACTTTTTATTTTTGTGACAGGAAGAATCTACCATGGGACCGGTAGCGTGCTTTATGGTCAAACTGAAAATGGTTCCTCTTTTCCAGGGAAAACAAGCAGCCGATAAGAGTTACTAAAAAATGAAGTAATTAAAAGTAACTTTTTTTATACGAAAACACAGTAAAAAAAAACACTTTAAAACCTATTTTCAGCACCAAAAATTAAAATAAACACAAATTCTTCACAGAAGAAATGGTTTTCAATAACTTAAAACAACTTTTAAAACTGACAGGAAAAACATCTGCTGTTGTTTTAAAGTAGAGTCAAGTCTCACAACAGTCCATTAAAACACAAACTCTTAGCTAGAAATAACTTTCCTAAACAGGAAAGTACAATAAAACAACATTTTTATTTTGATATGGAAGGTTTTCCCCAAATGGAACGTATCTTTCCTGCAATGAAACAGTACAAGCAGACCACTGACACTCTAAAGCCCACAGAACAGCATTCTCTTTGGTGCAGGAAAGCTCTAGGGGCTTGGCCCCCAAACCTGTCTTTTTAGTCAGCTCTGCTCAAGCTTACAGTTTCAGCAAATGTAAGGTGCCCTGAAGCTTTAGAAGCTGCCCAGCTGTGAAATCCCTGACGGGACATAACCATATAAGTTAAGGCCAGTGCAGCAGTGATCAATATAACATTTACAGTTGCTAGAATTCCCACACTAGCAAACATACTCCCAATCCCCTAACATCATCCATACATCAAATAACTGTCCATCCCTCACCAACCTCACACTAATATTCAACCCTTCCACGCCACTGCATTCCTCTGTTGAACACCTTACAAAAACAACCAAACCAAACATGTATAACATTGCTAATCTACCACCTCACCAAAATCTGGAACTCCATTTCCATAGCACTGCAACAAATACCCCTCTCTAAACACTTTTAAAAAGCCACCTAAAGTCTGATCTACTGAACTGCAGGCTCTGCACGTACTGCACCAGGACAGTTATAATTGCCTTCCCTTTCCTCTTAATCCCTGCACTACTAACTCCATCACTACTTCACTGAGAATACATTTTGCCACTAGTAACACAGCCCATGCACATACACCCCGCCCCAATCATTAATATTTTTGCTACCACATCCTACTATTGTATCCTTACACCTTAGAATTCCTCTGGTTGGTAATATCTCATTCTGTTTCTCCAGGATAACTACTGTAATATGTTAATTTTGTTCATTTAATTATATTATCTATTATTCCTTATCTAAGGAATATATATAATTATACAAGCTATAACTACATTTTTGAATTTGTATCTATTTAAAATTATAACTACTCTTTGACTATGTAACTGTCCACTACTCCGGATTGTAATGTGAGGCATTTTTCTCTGGGTTTCCTCTGAAAATGGGTCCTGTGTCTAGTCAGACTTTCCTAGTAAACAAACTCAAAAATGAAATAAAGTATAAATCATGCACCTGAATACTTCCATCATAATCCCAAGAAAGGCCCTGCCAGCACAAAGTGCCTCACCAGTGTACAGTTTTCCAAAATTGAAACTGTAGTTACACATGCATGTGATCCCCTAACCTACATCTCATGAAAGTGATAAGGAAATTATGTTACTGAAAACATAAAAGTACACAAAACACAAATGGTATGGTCATGGATACAACTGAAATATAACTCAGTACAACAGTAACATTCTTAGGGGTCAGCCACAAATCCATCTGGCAAATTAACCATACTGAAACACAAGTTGCCATACAACACTTCTAGAAAGGAATTAGTTGTCATCCTTATTGACAGAACAGCTCTACCAACAATGCCCTGTCTTCCTGGTAACACATCATACACGACAGAGAAATTCTTGGCTCAAAAACTTTTTTTTTTTATTTACCTTTTAGCCTTGTCCATCCATTCTGACCAGAAAGTCCTGCTTTCACAGTTTCTCAATGGACTTGTTTTCTCCCCTTTGAAACAGACCTTCATTCTGTGGATCAATAGTCAATTGAACCAAGAATGGGAGACATCATTCATACAATGGGTCCTTGTGACATACATGTACAGCTTTCCATGCAACATAATCAAGGAGATCTGTAGATTGTGCTCCTCAGTGGGTCACTAGTTTCCATTAGGAATTCAACCATGGATATTTTGCTTACAAACACAGTCCTTCCCCCTACCTTGAATTGAAGCAAGCAGGTCAAATCTCATCATTTCTCTCCGTCCCCACAGACAGCCTCACCAGGTGCCTTAGTCACTAATCCAACTTACTTCACCTGGGATGTAGTCAGACATTGATTTATCTAAACCAGCAGAATGTGATTCGCTTTCAGTGTATAAACAGGCTTATATCACATCCAGACAAATGTACCATGATATGACAATAAACTATATATTCTCATAGCTTTTCAGATGATGTATTACACATTATGTCAGCATGCTTTCAGATGTCATGATTCTGCTGATGAAAGATGACTAAGAGTTGTGATGATACAAATAGGAAGAAAGTCTGTTTTTTCCATCATGGCCTACACACAAAGTGCACGTGTACTACAATAAACCCCTGATGTGATGAAAACCTGATGTACAGATTACCAATAGCCTCTCTTTGGTAGCTGATATTGTTCCCTTTGGGCAGCAGTGCTTCAGGACATGGTTAGATAAGAATTGTCTTCACATTGACATAGGTTCACAGGTTTATGAACCCCGACATACTGCAAGATATACCACATGCCCCAAAGGACATGAATAATCTTGATAAGTACTTTTGAGCACATTCTCCCATTACACCTCTGGTGAACCGCATCATATGGTCATAAGCTCAAGTCCTATAGTCAGTCTGAGCAACTAACATACTTTTCATTTCCAGATTAGTATATTAAGCTGTAATAAACTGCATGCTGGTGCTCACAAATTACTATCATCTATGTGGCAGAATTGTTCACTTTAAATGCATGCGCCAATGGTTGAGTTATCATGGCATGCATCTGGAACAGCGTTCACATTCTAGCACTGTCAGAAGTCAGTGCATCATACACCACTGACTGATAGCACTGCAGAGATAAGCACAGTGCATTTTTAGAGAAAAACAGATATTACACAAGGATCTCTTGGCCCACATAGTTTTCTAGTTTACCTGCCTTCTGCATAATCTCAGACCCCATTTAGCTAATTTTTAGTTTTTTATTAATTTTAGTACTGCAAGCATAACAACTTTGTGTTTACTCAAAGCACAACAGAATTTTACTATGTTTTCTGATATGACTGTTTAATGTCACATTTCTTCAAGAGGGTTGTTGCAATCAACACCACCCTTTTATAAGAAATACTTTAGAAATAACCCACAACTGGGTATAGATATCATAGGATTAACCCATGATTGGTGTGGTTTAATCACAAGGGTGAAGCTCTTGTGATTAAACAAAGCTAACCGTGAGTTTATCCTGTGATACCCACACCCAGTTGTGGGTTGTGTCTCTCTACAACAGTGCTGTAGTTTTAAGCCATGTTCTTCCTTGTTTGTTGATGTAATGCACATCTGTATGGGAGTTATGTTCCCACACTTCCACAGCACATCAGTACAGTGCAGGAGAAGCAACAGAGAAGAGAGTATCTCATTTGCTGCTTTTTTTGCAAAATGCAAGAAACCTGGACCAAGCGCAACACAGTAGGAGAAGCTGTTCCAAAAATAGGGCCGGAATTTAAATATTGTTCTTATAAACTTAGAAAGCTCCTGCATTAAGTGTGCATTTCAGAAAAGATATAAAGCCTGAACCTGAAATGTTTGTCTTTATTTAATGACTTCAATCTCCAGTGGCTTCCCAGAAAAAAATGACTTTTATGAGGAACAGATCAAAACTATGCAGTAAAAATCTAGACAGTCTGCGGAAATTCATACAGTTACGAGGTACAAAAGTATGCAGAGGTTTTAGGAAAGACTGTACAGAAATAAAAGCAAAATCAGGTATATTTCTGTTTCTTTAGTTTTGCAGAACATACCTGATTTTTCTTGTATTTTGCTCTGTCCTCTGAGGCTATCCTAGTAGAAAAGCTTGGCCACTCAATGATACTTCAGAAGCTGGACTTTTTTCTAATGATGTTGTTGTTTGTCTTTTGGCTTTTTCCCGGTAAGGGGTCACCACAGCGGAACTCCGGTTTGCTAATGATTGGCAGTAGATTTTTACGAAACACTGAGGTGCCAGCTCGACGCCCAATCTTCAAAAAGACACCCCCATTTACGCAAGCATGTCTTTCGAATGCTACCCAACCGCAGGGAGGACATGCAGATTCCACACAGAAGGCACTCCCAAGCCAAGTCGAAAATCGAACGGGAGAGCCTCTTGCTGTGAGGTAACAATGCTACCACCACACCTCCACAGCATGGGTTTTTTTCTAATGATATATGTTCAATTTACAATGGGCATGCTGGTTGGACTATCCAATCATTTTTGAACACAAATAAGCCATTACTGTACAATTCCCCATAACTACCTTAGGTTCATAGGTGTCTACTATGCTAATGAACATTAGGAACTTTTTAAGCCTAGCCATGCATCCCAAATCTGACAAGTTCTTGTTCCCTTGATAACTGTAAGCAGAAGCTTGGGAGATAAAACAATTACAAGCAGGGGCCTTGAGACATTCACCTTGTATCCTCAAACTTGATTCTTTACTTTCATATTTCTATATTCTATATGTGCATGCCAGTGTTCCAGTCATCTTTTCACACTTCTTGCTTACACGTACATCAACTGATATGAAAATATAGTCTTCTGGCTGATAATCATCTCACTGATGCCTGCTTATCTGATCATCTGATGAAATGACCATTTCAGACATCAGAAATCTAACGTTCAACTGCTCTGGTGGTGCAGAAGAATAAAGCCCTAACTACAGCCCAGCCTACCTGGATTTGATTACCAGCTCTGGAAACTGACAAAGTGGCAGAAAGGGATGGATGTTACAATCCTCGATCGACAAGTAGTTCCATGCATGCCTCCTGTCATGAGGAGGCTGGGGATGCCACAATTAAGAGGCATAGTTAAGAGAATGATAGTGTGGGTGGACATAGCTGAGCTACTGAGGAGGCAAGACAGCACACTGCACCACTCCCACTGCATGCCGAAATTGTATGACTTGGAAAAAGGAGTGTTGTGCTTAAAAGCAAAACATTACTGAATGGCATTCTAATGTACAAGCACTAATCTGGGACTCCTGTGCTCAGCATTTAAATACGGAGATTTTTATTATTCTTGAGACTTTTCTTTTTCCTGAGATATAGCCAATTTAGTTACCAAATAAATGTGTGGGGGGGTACAGCCCTCACTTCATGAGGTATAGACTGCAGAAATGCTTTTTTTTTTAAACTGATCTTTCTGTTTTTGATGTTCTATGGAAATATCAATCCTTTATTACCTTAGGGGGTCTTAATTACAATGGACTCATATAATCAGAAAAATGCACTTATTTTTTTAATGCTTGGTAGCCAAGAGAAATTCAGATTTAACAGCTATAATTTATTTTATGATACAATAAAACAGTTCTAGTCATTTAATTCCTTTTATTGGTGCAGAACTGCGACGATGTAAGGAATTACTGATTAGTTTATACAAGATGCATCATTTTAATGCATAAATGATCCACACATACTTTTGTCAAGTGATACAAAGAAGTGCATCTTTTATAAGGCCCTGGAGTAGTCCTGAAAAGTAAGTCACAAAGTCTTACAGCAAGCAAAATGGAGACTGAAGGATCAAACTCAGGATTAAAAGATAAATCTCATTAGCAGAGTACAGCATTGATCCTCTAGGCTAATATTCAAGTCCACCTACTAGTGGGTGGCCCAGCTGAAAAAAAATCAACATAATGTGGCTTCCAATGCAAATAACCGTTTACAATCAAGCCATACTAATTTATGGTTCAAACTTCAGATTAGCCTTGTTATTACAAGAGACAGCTCCCACTAAAACATACAACTCAGGTTGCAGGGGGTTGTGCAGGAACAATGGGATAGGATGGATGGTGACATTATGAATGCAGTAAACACATTTCAGGCAGTGAATCAACAACATGAGAAAAGACACCATGGCTAAAAGCAGACTGATAAATCATACCAGTGAAAATATTGTTATAATAAAACTGCAAGCCATTGAAACTTTCAGTGAATGACATACATTGAAACAGTGATCAATGAAATACACATATGATTAGCTGCCCAATTACTGTGGATAAGCTCGGAGGCATGTTTTAGATAATCAGCCTTTGTTTTTCCAACAGAGAATTATTCCACAAGCATAAGAGCTCTCCTTTACATCATCTTTTCATACTTGAGCCTTTTATTCAAAGTAGGCTATATGTGTTAACCAAGGGAATATTCTGATTACTGGTAATTTCAGTACATGTGAAGGAAAATTTCTTCAGCACTTTGGAATATTATGACTTTTAGGCATGCAGAAAAATATGACAGGCTAAATGTAATGTAATACAATGTTGGAAATATGTGATTCATTATGCTGCAGGCACACATTAGCTTAGAAACTCTCTCCCAGCCAGTCCCACATCAGAGAAACAGATGTACAAATTGCATATTGTAAAAAAATAATAATAATATTGTCAAAGATAACACTATGCACTCTTAAGATCATAAAAATGAAAGCTAGCACTTTCTCTCTTTTTTTTTTGGATGGCTTTACAAAAGGTAGCTGAAGAAATTTACAGCAACCTACAAAAGAGGGAATGATTAAACATATTGCTCACAGTCCTCATGTTTTTCGAAATGTGGACCCAGAGATACAGAATGTGAAATGACGACCCACAGTGATGACAAAGAGGAGAGACTGAGCAATTTGTTCCACAAACTCAAGTCAGTCTTTCCTTGTCTTATTTTATTGTGGGTTATGCTAGGATTTACTCATGACTGCTGTGTTTAGTCACATGGCTGAAGCAGATCAAACCACATGTAATTCTCAACATACCTTTCCCACTAACATAGGATTATTACTACCATACATTTTGAATAATTGGATGAAAATAGGCAGAATAAAATTGTATTTTTTATCTTTAAGGATTTGCTGGATAGTAAAGTAGTACTAGTAAATTCTTTTTCAGAATTATCAGCAACATGGGACGTCTGCAAGCAGTAGTTAAAAACAAACTAATACACTGATGTTTACCGAGTACTTCTAACACATCCATACAGCTTCTCAAAGATCAAGTTCATATTTCCTGTTAGTGGTCTTCCAAGTGCTTGAAAATGTTGATAGTTTAGGTACTTTGTAGCCAGACTAGTATAAACATAACCCAAACAGAGATTAAATGTTACATTGTGAAGTAAGAATTAGGAGAACTAGCTGCATAAAGCATTTCCCTCTCACAGACTATTTCCCTGATCCATTTGATCTATCATGGAGGGGCACAGTGCAGCTTTTTTGGCATGTTATTTTGCACATATATAACAAACTCAGTATCCGACTGTCCCAATGTGAAGCCAAGGATTATATCACTTTACAAAACTATCTTTATAAGCTAAAGAAATTAATGTTTTTGTCTGTTCTGAAAAGTACAGTTTTGTACCTACCATAAATGTAGATGTTCGAAGATCCACATTGCTGCAGTCCTAACACTTGGGTAGTCCGCTGTCCCAGTCGGCCTGAATACCAAAGTATAAGGCTGACGTCGGTCAGGGCGCATTAGTCTGAAGTCAGGGTACAAATATCCTCAGTCTTTTCTTGCCCCAGATGTCAGAAGACCCTAAAAAGATAAGGCCAAAACCAAAAAAAAAACCACCAAACACTCCTGTACCAAACATATATATACAATATATACAATTTACAAAAGTACAACCCCACCCACACAACCACCCCTAAACACAGAGGGAAGGAAATGTGGATCTTGAACATCTACATTTATGGTAGGTACAAAACTGTACTATGTTCTTCATCCCACATTGCTGCAGTCCTAACACTTGGGTAGAATCCCAAAGCAGAGGTAAGGGAGGCTGGCAAATCATAAAGAAGCTGGAGGCAACATGCCCTGCAAAATAGCCGTGGCAAAACCAGCCCTAGATTTAGAGTAGAGAGGAAGGTGGTAATGCTTAGAGAAAGTATGCACTGAACTCCAAGTAGCTGCCTCCAAAATATCCTTAAATGCTGTTGAAGTGGCAGTAGCCCTAGTGGAATGAGGCCTGATCCCAGCTGGAATCTCCTTGCCATGATGGGAATAACAAAATGCAATGCAAAACCCAATCCACTTAGAAATAGTTTGTTTTGACACAGGCTTGCCCTCAGAACTCAAAGCAAAAGAAACAAACAACTGCTGAGACTGCCTAAAATGCATAGACCTGCATAAATAATAACGCAACTGCCTGTGTACATCTAAAGTGTGCAAAATCTTTTCCCCCCTATTTTGGGGATCTGCATAAAAAGTGGGCAAATGAATAGTTTGGTTTAAAGCCACACTAGAGACCACCTTAGGCATAAAGGAAGGATTAATGATACCCTATCCTTATGGAAAATCAAAAAGGCTCAACCGCCATAAGGGCCTGCAATTCAGAAACCCTTCTTGCAGAAGTAATGGCCAACAAAAAGCAGTCTTCCATGACAAGTATTTCAATTCAGCAGTAGAAAGGTTGTAGAGTAAGTTTCTCCAACACAAAATTGAGGTCCCAAGCAGGAGTAGGGGTCTTATATTCTTTGCCCTCTAAGAAATTGCTTAAACAAAGGATGAGAAAACAATGGTGGGTCACAATCATAGTGAGCTGAAATTGCTGCAGCATGAATTTTAATGGAAGAGAAAGACAAACCTTTGTCCAATAACTCAGTAAGATATTGAAGAGCCACACTCAAATTTGGCTCAGAAACATCCAAATCCTTTGCTGCACACCAAAATAAAATCTCTTCCATTTTCCCTTGTACTAGGTCTTCTGGCTTCCATAATCACATTCAAAACTTGTTGAGGAAGCTGAGACCTGCTATGGTTCAAAACAGAATATGCCAGGCTGTTAGATGAAGAGTGAAGCTTGACATTGAGTAGATGCCCGTCCTTTTGAGACAATAGGTGTGGAATCAAAGGTAAGGGCCATGGAGGCTTCCTTACCAGACTCCTCAGCAATGGATACCAGTGCTGCCGTGGCCAATCTGGAGCTATTAAAATCATCCTTGGCTTGTCCTGTCTGACCTTTAGGAGTACCTTTGGGAGGAGCAGAGGTGGAAAGGCATACACATGGAAATAAAGAGCAGCCACTTTCCAGGCTGTGTGATGAAACCTTTTCGTGCAAAACTTTGGCAGCTGGTGGTTTAGTGGAGAAGCGAACAGATCTATGTCTGGAGTTCCCCAGGACACTGTCAATGTCTGAAATACATGAAGATCCAGTTTCCACGGGATCCATGATTTGCCTGCTTAACACATCTGCTAAGGAGTTCTGTGCTCCTGGTAGAGACCTTGCTTGAAGATTCAGTTGAGTCTCCCACAAAATCATTGCTTGCCTGCATAGAGGATAAGAATGTGTTCCCCTTGTTTGTTGATGTACCACATGACAGTTGTGTTGTCTGTTAGAATCAACACCTGTCCTGGAAGAAGTAATCCCTGAAAAGCCAGTAACAAACTGGACTGCTAACATCTCCTTCATGTTGATATGTAGATGCTGCAGTCTGGCAGGCCACAGGCCACTTGTCTTGTATCCACTTTCCATTCAGATGAGCTCCCAAGCTGTGTCTGAGGCATCTGTCGTTAGAATCTGACTCGCCTCTGGCCGGGTCACAGAGAGTCCCTTGTTTTAGTGACATTCCTCTGAGCCCACCACAAAAATTCCTTTGAATGCAAGGTATTATTTGAATGACAGTGTCCAAATCCTGGCAGTGCTGTGTCCATACATTTTGAGATACCATTGTAGCTTCCTCATATGCAGTTTGGCATTGGGAAGTACCAGAATACAAGATGCCATGAACCCTAAGGCTTGAAGGACTGTCCTTGCAGTCAGCCCGGACTGATGAGACAGTTGATGGAAGTAAAGAGAAAGATTCTTTGTTTGTCCTCTGGGATGCTGTATTCAGTCTCGAAAGCACATGTCTTGAGAGGGTACTAGACTGGACTTTATTTAGCACAGAATAATACCTAGGCATCTTAGCACTGCTATCACATATTCCAAATGCTGACCTTTCCTTGAGCCAGAAGCAGGCAGTCATTCAAATAAGGATAGATTTATATTCCTTTTAGCCCTGAAGAAAGCTATCACTGCTTGAGAGAGAACTGAATACTCTGGATGCAGTAGATGCAAAAGGGCAAATGCAGAGAACTGATAATGAGAATTACTTCCTGCAAATTAGTCTGATAGGAACATGAAGGTAAGGAGATCCAAAGTTACCATCCAGTGATCTTTGCCCAGCATAGGTAAAAGCTGTTGTAACGTCAACATTTTGAACTTGGGAATGTCCAGATAAGTGTTGAGGATAGACAGGTCCAAAATTGGTCTCCACGTGTTCCCCTTTTTGGTACTAGGAACAGGCGAATAAAATCCTAGGCCCCTTCTGGCACAGGAACTGGCTGAATGGCCCCTATTTGGAGCAACAGAGATTTTTTTGCCTGTGAGCTTTTCCTTTGCTGAGGAGGGATGTCTGGGCATGCTTTGAAAAGGAGGCAAGGTATGGAAATAAAACTGTAACCGTGGTGAATGATCCCAATACCCATCTGTCTTGGGTAATTAAACTCCAGTTTTCTTTGAAGAGTGCCAACCTTCCTCCCAAAGGTGCTGCCAGGCGAGAAGATTCTGGCAGCTGAAAAGGCAGGTCATTGGGTCCCTCACCAGAAGACTGAGCAGGTGAACTCCTGCCTAGACTGGGAATCATAAGCAGGATATGTCCACCCCTTGGTAGGCCAATTTCTACTAAAGAGGCTGAACCTGCAAAAATCTTTAACAGTCTGCATAGACTTAGCCTTACATCAGATTGTAAAGGAGCATCTAAAATCCTTGTCTTCACATGCTCAGCTAAATTCTGATAACCAGTGGCAGCCACCCTCGAAGGAGCCTGCACAACATCAAAACCACATTGCAAGAAGAATGCACCTGTTCAGAAACAGAAACTAACTAAATCCTGCTCTTTTTTACTCAATACCTTCTTTAAAGATCTACCTTACCTTTTGGTGTGAAAGGAGATATATTTTTTTTGATATCAACATGTGAAACTGGCACCCATCTATCCAAAGCCCTTGCCTCTTTATCCAGGAACAGGGATTTTTACACAAGAAACCTTAACTTTAGGCCCCTGTGAAAAGTTTTCTGGAGTGCTGCCCTAGGACTCTTAAAAGATTATTAGCTTCAGGCACCTATAATATAATATCTATATCTTAACTGGAGCAGGAGGCAAAAGAATCAGGGTCAGGAGAGAGAAGCCAAATCAAAAAACATCCTCCACCCCATCTAGAACAGGAGGTAAAGGCCTATGGGCCTATGCTGGGGTAGAAACCTTTTCCTTTGGAATCCTCATGGAATGAAGAGTCTCTGAAAAAAAAAAATCCTCTCAGGAGGAGAAGCAGAGAGGTAGAATCATCCGAACCTCTAATCATTGTAATCAAATCTTCTGCCATCTTAAGCATATGCTTCTTAGTAGGACCATGAAGAACTAGGGGTAACACCTGAAACAAAACTTGAGGCCTGCCCTGGGAGAAGCCTTGGAGGAAGAACAGCTACCTGAGAAGCCTCTTCCGCCTTCCAAAGAAATTTCTGGCTGAACCTCTGCGTGCTCAGGCCCTAAGCAAGGTATACACAAGGTATGGTAATCCCTATGAGGTATCTGTTTCCCGTGTTAGGACTGCAGCAATGTGGGATGAAGAACATCAATAATTAGGAAGAGGTATGGCAAAACCTACTACCCCCCCCAACACACACACACACATCCCCAGACACCCATTCAAAATCTGTACGACACGTAGTGGAATGACATTCACAGTGGCTCTCCTTTAGTTGGTGTTTTACAAGCTGAGTGCACTCCTATAGCCAAGCTATTGTACCAGAACTCCTGCATGAATGATTGTGTCACAAACCCTCATTAGCTGAGGAAATTCCTGTTTAGCTAGATTCCATTGAGCAACTGTATTAAGAAGCATTACTACTAGCTACTATGTTACTTATAGCTTTAAAATAGAAACACTGTCCAATTACTAAATGGGTGGGTATGTATGTCATATCTGAAGAAGCATGCCAGTGGAGCATGTGAAAGCGCTCATTCTTATCTATTAAACTGGATTTTATATACGTTGTGGTGGTTGTGTCCAGTCTTTTCATCTTCAGCGTTTTCCTTTTCTGGGACGTGTACCTTTGGACGGCAGCTGTACTTGGATATATCTTGATTCTTTTACTTTTTAGTACCAGCTACCATCACATAATGGAAACAACAACCATTGAATTGGACTACAATCCTGAAAATACGCTTAAAACCCAAAAATGGAGCAGCATTGTTAATACACAGAACAATCCCCTGCTTGATTTAGAGCTACATCTTTCTCCAACACCAATTGCTACAGGTACTGTTGAAAATATGAGTGAATTCAATGACCTTAGCAGAGAATTAGAAAATGATTTATATAAACTAAACTACAGAGACTGATCTGGCAGAGAAGACATATGGAAGCATGCCTTCATTTCCATATTGACCCAAGAGGTATGAGGGTCCTCTGTATGCCCACATATGGGAATAACCATCCAGAACTGCTAAAGAAATGGCAGAAATTAAACCTGGACTTGAGGTTTTACTATATGAGACTGGTGACTGACTTTTTCTCCCCTAGAAGCGGAGCTCAATAATAAAGTGGAGGCTCTGAACAGAGACTTGCAGAACCGCTTCATAGGTGGGTTCTATGACAAAAGATTAGACAGCATATACACCCAGGTAGCCCTGTATCGTGATAGACTGCAGCAAACCAAATATCGGAAGCTGCAGCGGGATCATAGGGATTTTTCACTTGGACAGGTGTTTGTTTGGCCCAAGAATACTTCTCAGGCTGAGCAAGTGTCTACTTACATGGCACCTCACTCTGATAAAGTGAATGATGAAGAGCGTGAATCTGGAATGACAGTCAATCAGATTCAGAATGCTGCTCATAATACAAAAGGAAACATTATTCATGCCACAGACGTGATTACATCATCTATAGAGAGGGGTGAACCTATTGCATCCTCCACCCCTCCTCCTAACCAGGAAGCGTTAATGGAGACAAAGGCGAGCCATGGAGTGGGAGCGAGACCAAAGACGGTAACCAGAAGCCTGGAGGATTTTTTTCACTTCCCAATGAAGTTTCGCGACAACGAGAGGGACATGTCGAGCAGTTGTGGCCGCAGAAAACGCAAGCTCTCTGGAGAGAATCAAGGTACCAGGCGAAGGGCGCGGAGTTAAACCATTTGGTTTTTAACTTTTCAGCATATGAACTCAAAGAAGTGGATTATTCTTTGTTAAATAATGGGTTATCTTTTATCCCTTCCCAGGCAAGTAAACTGAGTGAGCTTTTGGTGGACCTTAGATTATTTGGATGCTCTATAGCATTAAAACTCTTGTTCACTAATGTGGATAAAAAAGGCCAACCATTGATAGATAGATTCAAACGCAAAAGTAGCTTTGCTCCAAAACTTCCGGCAAATGTTGAATGTTTTATAAATGTATGTGAGAACGATTTATGTCTATTTTTCTAGACAAGGTTCCAGATGTACCTACTATAATCTGAATGAAGATGAGAGAAAGTCTTTATCTAGCCTAACTTCTAATAACAACATTGTTATAAAACCCGCAGACAAGGGGGGAGGGATAGTATTGTTAAATGCTATTGAATATAAGGAACAGATGTTTGATATGTTATCTGATGCCAGTATCTACACAGAGATTGATTTAGAGACTGTGTATTGTATTATTAAAAGGGTACATGATGATTTATATGACATGCTTATGTGTAGGCAAATCACACAGTAGCTATACGACTTCTTTTTGATTGATTTTCCAACTATACCCTTAATAAAAGGTCTCCCCAAGATACACAAAAATATTTTCCCCCTTCCCATGAGGCCCATAGTGGCAGGAGAAAGTTGGGTAACTGAAAAAATATCATTATATATAGAGAGTCTATTGGGACCATTAGTTAGAAATATTCAGAATATTTTAAAGGACAGCTACCATCTAATACAAGATTTATCACTCATTAAGGAAGAAGTTAATGATCTTCCTTATTTAATGGTTACCCTAGACGTCAAGAATTTGTTTACAGCCATCCCAAATGATTATGGGGTTGAAGCTGTGAGGAATGTTCTATCAGTAACAGAAGGGGTTACCAATGAGCAGCAGTTACTGGTATGTGCCCTATTGGATGTTGTGCTCAATAATAATGTGCTCATGTTTCATGAAAAGTTCTTTGCACAGAGATGGGGTGTCGCTATGGGCACCCCATGTGCGAATTCATATGCAAACTTAGTAGTCTACAACTGGGAGAGGGAGTTTTTGTTTAATAGCATATATTATCAGCATATACTATTATACAGGAGGTTTGTGGATGACATACTGCTCTTTTGGAAGGGCAGTATGGATGATCTCATGGCCTTCACTGAGTTCTTGGAAATCACCACTGACTACTTGAGATTTACCTCAGAAGTATCCAGTGAAGAAATTAATTTAGATATAAAGATTACAAAAAAGATCGATGGCAATATATCCACAGACCTATATAGGAAGCCCTGTTGGAAAAATACCCTCTTACATTATAGCAGCATGCATCCTAGACATGTTTTTTCTAATGTGGTCAAAGGGCAGTTTAATAGGATGCTAAGGCTTTGTAATGAAGGCCCTAACCTACAGATGCGGTTAGACACATTACATACCCTGTTTTTAGATAGGGGCTATAATGATTCTATGGTTAGTAGCATTAGAAATTCTACCCTGACTGATGGAAATATTAGGATAAGAAAGGTTTATAGAGGTCATGGATGGAAAGAGACACATGGTTCCAAAGTTTCTTTCATCACTAGATATACTAACGATAACAAAAGCATAGTAAATATAATAAAAAATAATTTGAGTATTTTGACCATGGACCCTAAAATCTTGGTAGTAATAGTAAATAATCCTAGTTTTAGTTACAGAAACAGCAGGAATTTAAAAAGGCTGTTATGCAAGGAAAGTTCTAGTACCAAACTCAATAAATTGAATATCAATAAGTATGGCACGTATCGATGTATGAGATGTAAAATGTGTAGTTTCATTACAGTTGAACAGCAGTTCACTCATCCTACTATTGATTATGAGTTCAACCCTAGGTTTCATGCCTCATGTGATAGTAAGAATCTAATTTATTTATCTACCTGCACAAAATGTACAGGATTTTATGTAGGTATGACAACTAGAAGGCTGAAAGATAGGGTGTATAATCACATATATGATATAAGGAAAAGAAATCCACAAAATGCTTTGGCCGGACATGTTATTCTATTCCCTGACCACACTTTTAGGTTTAGGGTGCTACAGATAGTTACCAAGAGTAAAAGGGGTGGTGATAATATAAACCATTTCGAATCCATAGAGCTCAGTTGGATTTTTAAGCTTAGAGCTCATATGGACCCAGGGCTTAATCAGTACACATTAGTATTAAACCTATACTTGAAGCACGTATATAGGGACCATTCAGTCATGACATATACATATATACATATTTTAAATGAATGTTGGGTATTAAATAAATGGCAGCTAGTTGTTCCAGTTATATATATTTTTGTATTTTTGCATTCTTTTAGAAGTTATTAGATACATACATACTTTTAGGTATATTTTTAAGTATATGTTTATACATAGTTTTAGTCAATGTCTTAGTATTATATGTATGTATTTGGTATATTTAGTTGTGCTCCTGTAACATTTGCTTCTTTTAGGAATAAATTGTTTTAGATAGGAATAAGTGCTCATATACATACAGTGAATGAGCACTTACCATGGAACAAAAATGGCATAGGGACTATGCTACAATAAGCTTATTTTAGAAGCCTTTTGTAGAAAGGGTTTTTGTAGAATGGGTGATGTATACTTTCTTGTTTATGGTCTTTTGTTTGTTTTGCTTCTTCATTTGCTTTGTTATTATATAAGAACATGTTTTTATACACATTGTATATTATTTAATTTTATTTCTTCTTTTGAGCAGTTAATATTGCCTTTTAAAGAAATTTTCTTAGGTGGTTAAAAAAACTCCACCCTTCAGTTGCATATTTAATTAATTATCTAATTAAGTCCTTGCTATTTAAGTGTCTTTTGGAGTAAATGTATGTCAAATCTGAAGAAGCATGCCAGTGGAGCATGTGAAAGCGCTCATTCTTATCTATTAAACTTGATTTTATATACGTTGTGGTGGTCGTGTCCAGTCTTTTCATCTACAGTTTAGTTGTACTTAATGCAATACAATCAACATTCCACACATGCCTCTAAGCACTTATTCCTATATAATGATCCATTTTTCAACTTTGGTCTGCAAGTGTCCTTCTTCCAAACTTCAACTGAGTCTTCTCCTCTCAGAAAACTACTCCTGTCTCTGCTTTTACTTTGTTCCTACAGGAATTTCCACCAACTCTGACCATAACCTTGTCTAACTAATGTTTGTCCAGCCATACCTTTTCAACCTGCAGACATTGAAAACAGGAACAAAGGCTCTTGGAAAACGGGAACATCCAACAAAAAATGTAGACATCTAACTAGCATGACATCTGAATAGCAGCTAGCACATAACTTTTCCTGCTTCCAGTAGGAATCTTGGATAATACTCAGAAACAGGTAAAAAATAGCGATAACAATGATGGAAAATATAAGCACATTATCAAAGAGACTGTGTAAATCTGTCTGTAGATTTTAATGAACTGTACTGCAAAATTCTACTATACAAGGTCATTTGTGCTTCAGAAAAAGGAAAATATAAGAAGAATATTGTCTTTATTTAAATTACTGGTTCCACTAGTATGTTGGTCATATACTGTGGTTTTCTGTGCACTATACTGCTTCAAAAAGCACATGTGATAAGGGGGACTCAGAAAATTGTGTGAAGGGGTAAACTAAGCCTGGGAACAGAGACGTACTTCCAAAAATAAGGTCATCCTGTGCAGGGGTAATCAGGCCTAAAAATAGGAATGTTCCTCCAAACTAGGGTCAGCTGACAAGTCTGCCAGACCTCACTGTGCTTTCAATATTTTCTTTGCATTGATGTCTTTTAGTCTAGCACCACTACAGCCAACACACAATTTTTGAACATAAGGCCTACCAATTGTGTTGCTTGTCAGGGTATTAATGATCTCTCAATCCATTGTTTAATGGCTTGTTCTCTGTGGTGCTGTTTACTATTCTATACAGTCTTTGCTTAATTTCTCCAAGTTAAGTTTTATTTATTTACTTATTTTAATGCCATGACAGGAAATGGACCCCATTCCTAAGTTAAGGCACAGTAAACACTTCTGAATCAGTTTTGCCTCAGTCTTTGATATTTGCCATTACTGATTTTCTCAGCACCTGAAATGTACCCAGAATTGCCTCATTCTGTGCTTCACATAGGGTTACCTGTATTGGTAGCACATGTATATTAGCTTGGAAATTCTTTATTATTAGCCAGTTGCTCCTGTTACTTACTGAAACTATCTGGGTGTCCTTATTTCACACTGCCTTAGTCTTTGCTTGCACCTCTTGATATTTTATAGCTATGCCTTTCATTATGTAATTTTGATAATTAATGTTGGTTTTGTCTTCTCTTCACTATAACACCTGGTTTTCTTTCTTCTTTTTTCATAATCCTTTGCAGTTTGTATTACCAATGCTTTCAGCTACTTTTACGCTGTATTGTTTACACAGTCTCCATTGTAACAACCATGCCGCATTGGATCAAAGTTCGTAAAAATAACATCAAGACATGCAACTGCTTCTATCTCCATAGTGCAGAACCTGCATTTGTCTGTATCTTCTACTGTTTCTCAAGCATGTATTCCACTGTTATCCTGAGCTGCAGTTATAACCTTTCATCTCTTGTTTTAAATTTGCCTTGTGTAAGTTACTCATGTATCAGCACTTGATCAAGATATGGGTACCATGCAGATTGCTATACTTTCCACAATGATTGAGCACTGTGAGACTTCCAGCTTTCTTTTCTTTTTTCTGATCATACTCTGTATTGTGTCTACTTCTGGTCTGAGCTGTATGCCTACTCTGTTCCTAAATGGTTCTGTTAATCTAATCAAATATATCATCTTAGATTTGTTTTCTTCATGTTTAGAGCTTGTATTATGTCTGAATAGGCTCATGACAATAAATATACATGTAGTCCCACAGTCACTGACTTCTACGTGTGGTCATCTTCAACCTAAGGGATATACAATATTGAAAATATGTTTTTGTCTATTGACCAGTGTTTTCCTTTGGTGCTCCAGTTCCTTTCCATGTTCCAATGACATGCAGTAGGTGGATTACAATAAATTGTCTATAGGTGTGAGAATACATGCAAGCATTTCATACAGACGTAAATGGCAGCAGGAGCTACCAGGCAGTGTGAACACTGGCTCCCCATGATGGCCATAGCTGATGTGACATCCTGACCTACATATGTTACAATTAGAAAAAGGAGTTATGGATGGATTTGACAGGGATGTATCAGTTTTCTTGTTTCTCTTTCAAGGTGATCCAGCACTTTTTAGGGTCAAGTTGATCATACCAAAGTTGTAAGACAGATCAGGGAGAACAAGACAATTTACAGCTTGATCTTTATATCTAGGTATTATGCAGCTTTCAGTATTAGTTTTAATCTTCTAAAATATTCATTACTAAAATGTCTTCTTCACTTTTTCATGTTGTGTTGCTACCCCTTTTTCTATTCCCACATACATGTATACTCCCTCTTGCTCCAATTCTCTTATATCAGTTCCTTACCAAGTTTGATTTTTTCTTGATGTTTTAATCTTCCTTCTGCAACTGTTGTTTTAGTACACTTATTGAGAACTTATGATATTTATATGTCACAAGAAAAGGTTCTAACAACATGTAGCCGTACATTCAGTTGTTTGTTAGATGATCAGTGCAACTTTAGATTGGCCACAAAAAATCGATACGATTTTTTTTGAAAAGACGGTGTTCTTGAGATCAGGCTGTAGTCATAGTCTAGACTATTACACTAAGGGATTGAGGGTCAAGTCCATGTGAAAATGGTAGGAAAACTGGGATAGGAGGTGTTAGTAGGGTGATTAGGTTTCAGGCATAGTCATTCTTTAGCTGGAGCTTGACTCTTTTTGGGAAAGTCACTTCTTTTATTTAGTTTAGAAGTTATCTTCCTGAGATTCTCTTTTGGGGGCCTGTTTTTTGTTAGGCTAGGAATTCTGTTTGTTCTGCCCTCTAAAGTGGCGCTGTTGGGGTAGAACCTGGCTTCCTGAAAAATCCTAGAAACTCCATGCATCAATTTACATCAGATCCTTAAACAGTGTAACAACAGATCTGATCCAGGCTAAGAGGAGAATTAAGAATTTCTAATTTCAGGTATCAAATCATCAGAAAAATTCTGATTATGCAACCAAACCAAACTTCTCAACAGCACAGAAGAAGCAGAAGCTCTAGATACAGTATCAGCACAGCCATACACACTTCTCAGAGCATGTTTAGATTGGTTTGGTGTTTATTTTGTCAAATTGATTGGGTCTGTTATGGAGGGGGGTGTTTATCCACCATTTTTAAAACTTATCTTTTCAGTTTTTCTCATGGTTCTGAAGATGTCTTTGTGAAGAAAGCACTTAACCATGTGTGTGTTTTTAAGGTGGCCCTTCATTAAACATCCATTTTCGATACTAACTGGTAGTTTTATTTTATTGCTGTACATTCCAGTGCCGGTTTGGAGCTTGATTTTTATATTATTATATTATTATGTTTAGAAACTTGAGTCCAGTTAAAAACAATGCTATTCAACTATAACCTGCTTTCTGAAAACAGTGAAGCAGCAAATTCGTCCATACTACAAACACAACCTTCCACATACAGCCATGATAATTCAAGATTCTAAAGGCTAACATAGTAGAAGCAAACAATTTCTTGCCTTGTTTGTCTAACCACTTGCACTCCTTAGAGGGTACTGGGTTAGATGCAGCCAAAGATTTTGTAATTAGCTTTCTCTGGAACTGAAGCCAGTGAGTCAGAAGCCTTGCAGGCAGCTTTAAAAGGGTCTTCCAGAGCTGGGAAAATGGGAGGAATAGGTGCAGAATTAGGAATCTTATCCTGTAATAGATCATAAAATCTGCCCAGTTCTGGGGGAGCACAAGCAAAAACATCCCCAAGTCTAGCAACAGTCCCAGAAAAGTAAAAAGAAAACTGTCTAGGATTAACCTCAGATTCATTATCTGAAGTGTCAAGAACCCTGGGTGATGGATTCCAGATGAGAAATTACCACAGTCACTGTCAGATTCCTCATTATCTGAAAAATCATACTGTCCTCTGGCAATACCTGAACTAGAACTGTGAAAAGGTAAACAGCCCCCAGAATGGAGCGACTGCAGAACACTCTTAGTCAAAGATATAACATCTGAATTATGTACAGTAACAACCTGATCATCAGGAATATCCCTTCTATGAGAATAGTCAGAGTACAGCCTACAGTTCCTGGCAAGAGATCTCTTTTCCTGGACAACTCCTGTACCTAAAATGTTTGGTTCTCTCATACACATAAAAGGTACTGGAACATCCCCTGGTCCATAGTGGCCATTACAGCTACACCACAAAGACTTGAGGTATTACTTCCTTGACAAAAGCTGGTATTCTTAAGGTGGAATACTAAAAATAGATTTTTTAAGGTAATCACAATAAATAACACACACATTCAATAAAAATTATTTCAGAGGAAGGTGTCCATGGATGGGGGATCTCCTCAAGGCAGAAGTAAAATTCTGAAGATTTACCTCACTCTGGATGTTGATATGCTTCCCTCCAAAAGGGTGCAGCCTATCAGCAGCCAGAGTGAGTGACAGGAAAGGGAGTTACAGCTTTGGCAAGCTAACCAGTGGCTGCATCCTTGACAGGACACTACCAATAGGTAAATGCAACGAACATCTACCATCACTCTCCAAACAACACTGCTGTACTGCTGCTCTGAACAATTGCAGACAAAAATATTGTACTAGTCTAATATGCAAAATAATTCCACCAGTGCTTCACCAGGTATACACTAAACAAATCTAAAGAAAACCAATTCAGTCCAAAAGGAAACCACAAAACAGCGTTTTAATAAATCCAAGTAAAACAGAGAATGGTTAAGCGCTTTCGTCTGTCAAATCAGACATCTTCAGAACCACCCATATTAAACTCAAAGTTCTACATAAAAACATTCAAAGAAACACACCCCTCAAAAACAACCAATGCATTTAAAGAAACATGCTTACAATAAATACATGTGAAGAATTAAGATAATTTGAAAATAGTTAAAATAGTTAAAAACAATTACATTTCCAAAGCCCTTCTCTTTAATTCACTAGAAATAGAAATATTGTCATTTAACCATGGTGGATATGGAGCATCAAATTTAAGCTGCCATTTCATTTCCTTCCTAAGTAATTAATTTTCCCAATCTCCACCAGTATCATGCAAAACCTGCTGTTCCAAAATTAAAAACACAAACGTATTAAAGTTTAAATAATATAATGAATGTCGAGCAAGTGCACTTTTATTATCCCTTCTTCAAATACTATAAATATGTTGATAAATCCTTTGTTTAAGGGAATTATTGGTTTTGCCAATATAAAATGCATTGCATGAGCAACAGGTAGCTAAATAAATAATTCTTTTTGTGTTACAGTTTACAAATGTACCCACATTCCATGGTTTGATCTTACTGAGCACCTCACCATCTTTGTTAACATTAATATATGTACAATATGTACAATGTTCGCATTTTCTTATAGTGGGGACCCCATATATGCACCCAGTATGTTCCAATATCGCCTTAAAATTACTTCTATTTTTATAAGTAAAAGTCGGTTTGGAAATAAATAAATGACAAATGTCACTATCAGCTTGTAATAAATTCCAGTTGTTAGAAATAAATTTTTCAAAACATCTAGCTTCTACCGTATAATGCATAACCATATTGTTGACCTTAAATGGTTCAGTTTCCCTAGTAGTATCCGAACTTTGTAAATTAACTTGATGGCCAAGCCCAAACTTGATAATGGGAGCATATTTGTTTTGTCTAACCATCCAAGTTTCATTGCCTATGGAGTCCAACAGGTCAGGTGGATACCCCCTCTCCTTAAACATGCCCTTCACAAAATTTAATTCTCTCAGGCAATCCCCATTATCAGATGTCAGTTTAGAAACCCGGATCAATTGGCTTCTCACAATGCCTTTTTTCCCGTGCATAGGATGGCAACTAGTAAAATATAAATAAGCATTACAAAATGTTGGCTTCCTATATATTCTAGTTTTTAAAGTGCCATCACTTTCTTTAGAAAAACTGATGTCCAAATAGTTAATACTAGCTTTGTCTGCTACATAAGAAAATCTCAGAAAATCAGTACTGTCCTGCATGAAACTAATAAATTTGTCCAAAACATCTTGTGTCCCTGTCCAGATAAAAAAACAAATCGTCCAGGTATCTATAATAAGTCAAACAAAACTTAAAAAATGCTGAACTAAACAATAAATGCAATTCCCACCATAACATAACAGAGTTGGCAAAGGGGGGGGGGGCACAAGAAGCACCCATGGCCATCCCCTTGCATTGTCTGTAATATTCTCCCTCAAAGTATAAAAAAATTATTATTCAACACCAAATCCATAAAAGAAACCAACATTTCTTGATCAGCTGTACTAAATCCACTATGGGATAATAAAATATTCTTAAACCATTCAAGACCCAGTTCCTGTGGTATAACAGTATAAAAACTGTGTACATCACATGTAACTAATAGCATCTCTTGGGGAACAGTAACCATCTGTAATTTGTTTAACAGATCCCATGAGTCCTTACGTATGTCTGTACTGGACTTGAACAAAAATTTCAATTTAGTGTCGATATATTTTACCAGGGGTTCGGTAATAGACCCTCTGGATGCCACAATTAGACGGAGGGGTGGGTCTAGCTTGTTAGAATGGATTTTGGGTATGCCGAAAATCTTTGAAATAACTGGTTTGTCAACATACAAAAATTCATACAAAGGTCTGGAAATAGTATCAAAGAGCAGCAATTCATCAAGAACCGCTTTAACAGACCTATAAGCAAGATTAATTTAATTCAAAGACACTTGGTTATAAATCTCCTCATCATTAAGCAACCTCAGCATCCACCCACAATAATCGTGCAGTTCCATTATAACCAGACCATCCCCCCTGTCTGGTTTCATGTAACGTAAATTAGTGTTTTGCTTTAATTCATTCAACAAGTGAACTTCATTTGCTGATAGATTAAAATATCTAGTTGTGCTTGTATTCAAAACTGTTCTAAGGTCACATTCACATTGTCTTTCAAAAACATTAATAAGGGGATGTTGTGGTGGGATAAAAGTACTACTACATTTAAATTCCTAATCATAGTAGGTTGCATATTTCCATTAAACATCACACTAAAGTTCATTTTCCTACAAAACAAGCTTAGGTCCAACAAAATGTCTTCAGCACGGACCTTAGAAGCAGGAATAAAGTTAAAACCTTTTAACAATAATTTATGATGTTTTGGCCCAACAATCAAAGAAGAAAATTTGTAGATGGTGAAATTAAAAAAAGAAGTGATGTTGACAGTACCTGATTGAAAATTAGACAAGTCCATGGAGGAACTAGACACGTCTACATCTGCCTCGTGCTATGGCTGTTGTTGTAATACTCGTTCCTGTACCCACTCCCCTTGTTGTTGCTGCTGATGTGTTGAGAATGCCCTGCTAGCCTCTCCGAGCATCGTGGGGCTTGAGGTCCTAAAGGGACATTTCCTCGCGGAACATCTTGGTCCATGTCATAATTAGTCCCACCAGTATGATTTCTGTATGTCTGTTGTACTTTGGGGGGGTACACATTTTTCCTTTTATAATCTTCATCGTCCCTCATCAATTTCTTGTCTTTCCTGACCTTAACATTAATTAGATTGTGTTCCACAGTCTCAAAGGTGTGATTAAACTTCGATTTATAGTCAGGAAAATGGACATCCACAGTCACAGAATTCACTAGTTTGTCAATGTATTGTTTAAGTTCAACCATTTTTCTTTCATTGTCCTTAATAAGCAACTTGGTGAGCTCAAGGCCAGTGCAGTCAATTCCAATAACTACTCTAATATGGCTATCTGAAGCCATTCTGAAAAACACCAGGTTATTCACATACATGATGTTGCACTGACTAAATGTATCCACAGATAGCCTTCTAATAGGAGAAAAAATCAGACAGAAAAGAAATGACCTTTGTGGACCTCCAGAATATATGGTAATAGGACTGTTCACAATCATCTTTAAATGAATATCCTGTCAAACAGTTGCAGAATCAGTCACAAAGCCCTTGTATCAACCCATGGGCAATTTTGTGCATGGTTTGAAATCACCTAGTGTGAACAACTTCCAGCCATCTGAATGAAACATGCGTAAAAGCAAAATACTGAATACTCAACAGATGCAGCCTCATATGGCTGCATACTGACCATGGATTTGGGTGTTAAAACTGTGCATCCGCAACACAATGCAACAACTGCCGAACCATTACAGCTGTAACCACTATACGCAGTTCAGTCAATAAATGCAGGACAGGCATCCATTGTGATGAAAGTCACAAGACAATAGTCCTAGGGAGTTGCCATCTGTGTGAAGTTCTGGATAGCAGACTGAGTACTCAACAAGTCTTCTTTTCCATTGAACAAATGTCCAAAACTATGATATGTGGTAGTGGACATCTCTATCAGTGCACCAAGCATTTCTCATGCGTCACTCAAGTGGTTCAAAAAGGTTTGGACTCAGTGATGTGCCACTCCTGTATACCATGTCCCCCTCTTGCACTATATCATGAATACACACAATGCTCCCTTCTGTGGTGGTGACCACCACCCATGCACTTTTTATTGCCTCACCTCCATGGCCTGCAGTAAAATCACATCTCCTATCATCTCTACAACAATTTTGGCATATTTACAGCACAACCGCAGCACAGTATGACAGAGTAACACTTTGATAAGCTAGATTCAACTATGTTGTATGAAGCAACTACAGAGTTGACACCTAATCAGATATCCAAGTGATTACCAAAGCAAACCCATTTTATATCAAACACATCACTAATCATAGATGTTCCTCTACAGTGTTAACTACAGCATCATTTATTAGATATATTACAAATTACTGTCTTTCATTTTCTTTTTTTTAACCTTGATAAAGGAGCAAGAATGGCTAGATAGTTACCAGAGAACAGCTTGCTCTGAATGGGTGCTAGTTGCATTGTTGACACCAACTAGAAAACCTTTTCCACTTGCTATTATATAATTTTCTAGTAGCAGGCTTTCTTGCCTTCATTAGTATCCTGCTGCACATGCTCAGTAGGCAACTACCTAAAAGAAATTAATAACCCTATCATCTACACAGCCAACCGACTATGATTGATGTAGGGGTGTATCAAACACCCCTGGTCTTGTGTGAGTAGATCCATTCTATAAGAAAGCTTGTGGTAATTCCCTTGACCATTTCAAAAAGAATGGAGAACCACTGTTGCCTGGGCCAGAAGGGAGTCACCACAAGGTTCTTAGGGGATTCCTTCTGGATCTTCAGAAGTACCCTGGATATCAGTGTAAAGGCATACAGGTTCATAGGTAAGTACTAGACTAGCTGTCTTTCTGGGCCATTTTAAGCCTAGACAATTTCTCAAAAGTGAGAATCAAACTCTGTATCTCGTGTCTGTGTGGTAAACACCTTAACCATTAAGCAAATGGAACATTCTGGTCCAAGGAAAAGAAAAGGCATCAATCTTTTAGTCTTCATGCATGGAGTCCTGGAGCAGAATTCTCCAGCTGATTGTTCAGAGAGGAGGCAAATAGGTCTGCTTGAGGCACACCCCACAGATGCATACCTCTCAACTGTCCAGATTTTTGCATCATGTTCAGTTTTTGCCTCATATTTTTTGGTCTAATCTTCATAACATTTGTGGTTTTCTGGCAAATCACTGGGACGATTTGAGGACTGAAGTCATTAAACAGTGACATACATTTGAGTTTCAGACTTGAAATCCTTCAGAAAATATGTTAACACAAACCCTATTACTTCAGTAACTTTCTAAGTTTCTAATCTGACCCTATTTTTGAGCTTCTACCCCTCCCATTTTGTCAGGCTTTGTCTAAATTTCTTGCACAGATATTGTGAGGTATGCACAGATGGATCAAATCTTGGAAGACTTCCTGATCTAGTTTGCATTCATGAGGGTCTACCCTTGTTCTGGTCAATTTGTGTGCCACACAGTTTTCCTCTGCCAGAATGTAGAATGCCTGTTGAGTGAGACTGTGCTATGCAGCTGTATCCAAAGCTAACTTGGCTAGTCTGCATAGGGGAGTATGACCTGGCTCCTTCCTTTGTTATTGATGTACTACATGACTGAGGTATGTCTGTAAAATCTGTAAACACGTGAAGAGGACCCTGGGAACAATGATGATTCAGAGAGTTGAGTGCCTAGATCAGGAAAAGTGCCTCTTTTACATTTATGTGCTTGTGTTGGTCATTGGTGTCCCACATTCTTTGTACTTTTACCCCTTCTGAAATTGCTTCCCAAGCAAAAACTGAGGCATCTGTTGTGACTAACTGCTTTAGAACAGGGAGGGAGAAGGGGAGACCTGCACTTAAGGATATTCAGCATCTCCATCAAATGATTCCCCTTCTGTCAAACACCAGTACTGGGTACTGAAACCAAAGAGACTTTGGATACCACTGTATCTTTCATGTAGTCTTACCAGGGGTATCATGAGAATCATAGATGCCACGAGACCCAAAATCCTGAGGTATTCCCTTACAGTGACTAAAGACTGAGTGGAAAAACTTAAGAGACAGATTTAGATATAGATCTATTTTTTTCTATGGAAAAAGAGCTTTTTAAACTGAGGTGTCTAGCAGTCTCCAGAAACACAAAGGCTGTTTACTTAATTTTTTTCTTTTTGTAGCTATAAGAAGGACTGACAATTTTTTCCATGGTCAAGCAAAAACAGTGCCTCTTTTCTGGGGAAAAGCAGCAGGAAAAATTTGGTAAAATGCAAAATCTTTAAAAGTTACTTTTATGTATACAAGGTGATCTGAAGTTCTGGAAGCTGGCTGGCTGTCATATCCCTGTAGGATATAACCCATGTGGTTTAGGCTGCTGCAGTGATCAGTATATAGATCATCAACTAACAGAGACTAGACACTTTTAATAATATGTATATCTTTCATTCTTAGAATGTACAGAATATCAGAACTGAATAAATTAATTAGACAAGAAAAAACTTTATAATACCTATTTAACGTCATTGTCAACAAACCATGTGACTTAAAGGGAAATGAGAAAAAGGTCCAGCACAAAGAGGGTGAAAAATTAGAACTCCTTTAATGTGGTTGCTCCAGAAACACAGCATACCAGATTTGGCAACAGCCTTCCTCAGTGCTTAATAACAACATATTAACAATCCCTGTTACCGAGTGCTTCCATTTAGCGTGGCCTCTCATTATTATTTCTATCATTACATCATCGGGGCAAGGAGCAGATGAGTTTGGTGCACAGTGATTGAGCCGCATGGCTGAATGAGGCATTCTTGGTATCCTGCTTGAAATCCGAATTTGTGCACATGGAGGTGAGACGAATGGCTGATTGGGATGTTTTTCCAGCTCGTTTTGTGATCGGAGGTCATTCTCTACTATTCACAACAATTCATCAGCAGTTGTCAACCTTGGGATTAGTTTTTTTACATCTCAATGGTAGAAAGGTCGTCGCCATGTTCAATGGCCTTTGAATGTGTTTGCTGGTTGGATTTTTAGTTTTTTGGGTCCAAGTGGTCGTTGGGAACCATAATGTGCAGAACATTTCCAGTTATGTTCTTTCTGAGACTGAAGTAAAGTTACTTAAAGGCTTGAATTTTGTCCCGTTTTTTTTTTGTATATGAGAATTCATTAGTTAATGATGTATTGAATTTTTGTCAACTATTGAATTTGAGATTGTTCTTTTGGGGAGAGAACACCCAAAGATCTACTGATTTTCAGTTCCATAAGTCTAATTTTATTCCTCCCGCTGATAAGCATGTGGCCATTTTTAAGGATTGTGTTTTGAAAGAGCTTCACTTTAACAAATCCTCATTTCCAAATATTAATCATAATTTAACCAATCTGGAACAACAAGCTTTGAATCATTTGACAGCACAACAAGATTTGGTGATTTTACCTGCGGACAAGGGTGGAGCAATTGTGATTATGGACTGGTCCAAATATTTGGCTGAGGCTGAGAGGCAACTGGGGGATTCACAATTCTATATGTGTATGCCAATGGATCTGACGTTACAGTTTAAAAAGGAGATTGACAGTTTCCTTAATCTAGCTTTAGAAGAGGGTATTATCAACAAGAAAACTGTCTATCATTTGACTGTTTTTCACCCTCAATCACAATATCTGTACCTTCTACCCAAGATTCATTAGGATTGGTTAAATCCCCCAGGGAGACCAATTGTTTTGGGCCATGGGTCATTAACTGAACATTGTGTGCTTTTCTGACCAAATATTTACAGCCCTTGTTGCCTTTGGTTCGGGCCAGGATTCAGGATACTAACTTCTTATAAATTATTGGAAAACATGCAATTAGAGCCAGAGTGGCTTATGTGCACCTTGGATGTATCTTCACTCTACACTAACATTCCGCACTAGGCTAGTCTTGAGGCTTTACAATTTTGGCTGGACAAAGCCAATATTTATCTCCCTGGATTTAATACTTTATTGGTCTATTTAACCAAACATGTGTTGACCAAGAATGTTTTTTATTTTTTTGGTAAATACTTTTGGCAAGTGAAGGGCATGGCTATGGGTGCATCTTTTGCCCCCATTTATGCCAATCATTTTATGGGCTACATTGAACAGCAGTTAATCTATGATGATCTACACAATTTATACCTTGGGGAAATTGACATTTGGCGACGCTACTTGGACAATTGCTGGATGGTGTGGACGGGGGATATAGTTTTTTTTGCAGGAATTTGTGGAATACTTGAATCAGAACAAATGGGCATTCATTTCACTTTGAATGCTCCATCAGGATTCTATTATCTTCCTAAATGGTACCATTACTAGAGATATAGACCACACATTAAAAATTGAGGTTTTCTGCAAATATTCTCAGTATAATACTCATCTTCATGCTCATAGTCATCATCCCCGACACATCATCCGCAATATACCCAAAGTCACAATTTCTTAGAATGTGTCGCATCTGTTCCTCACATGATTCCTATGCCCATTATGGACAGGATTTACACTTCAGATTTATCTGGAGGGGATACAGTGATAATAATTAGTCAGGCCAGGGATTTTGCCAGGCAACAATCTAGTTCTGATCTGTTGCAATATAAACAGTCTTGTCCAGACAAAGACTTACAGCAGCCTATTCGATTGGTTACGACATTTGGATGGAATATTCAAACCTTTAAACACATTAACCATCATCAAGACATTTTAAAAGCTAATGCCAAGCTTAATGAAATTCTTCCTTCTAAATGCTCATTTTCCTTTCATAGGGGACCCACTTTGGGGTCTCATTTCAGTCATTATAAACGTAAGGTGCTGCCCATATTACAACAATCCACATTGTTTGGTAACTAGGTTAGGGGTTGTGTACCTTGTGGACATAGTTTTAAATACATGAGGGCATGCAAAACAAAGACCTTTACTAGTTCTAACACCCCTAAAGTTTATGACATTTTATGCTACGGTAATTGCAGTACTGAGTGGATTGTGTATCTGGCTACCTGTTCCTGTTTGGCATTCTATATAGGGCAGACGTCTAGATCATTGAGGGTTCGAATTTCTGAACACCTCAGTGAGATCAGGAACAGGAGACCTACAAACGCTTTATATAAGCACACTTTAAATTAACAAAATGGCTAGGTTTATATTCACTGTTATTGATAGGGTCCAGGGCCAATGTATTTCTAAAGTTGGTTGGCACACGTTATTAAATAATAAAGAATCAGGTTGGATTATTCGGCTGGGGGGTTTGTTCAAACCTGGCCTTAATGAGTTGTCTTAGCCTAACCAACCAATGTTATTTTTGTACGCTAATGATGCTTTCTATTTAAGGGATTGTTAATATGTTGTTATTAAGCGCTGAGGAAGGCTGTTGTGGAAACCAGTATTCTGCATGTTTTTGGAGCAACCCCATTAGAGGAGTTCTAATTTTTCACCCTCTTTGTGCTGGGCTTTCTAGTTCTTTGCAGTCATTGTTTGTTGGTTTGGTCCATGCACATCCGTACATGTGGGTGTTTGTTTATGCACTTAAAGGGAAATGAATCAAACTAATATAAACAGAAAATCATAAAATAGAAAATAAATTAAAATCTCTCTTCAAAATACATTTATTGTTAATATGTTCATCAAGGCCAGGGGCTTTTTTTTTTGGACAAAAGTAAAATTTACCAAAAATCTTCTTTTGTTTCTTAAAAACTGTCAATATTACCACTCCCTTAAGTTAGATTTAACTTGGTAAACAGTCTTATAAAAAAAAAAAAAAAAAAAAAACTGTTTTAAATTTTGTGTAGTTAAAATTGCATTTACAGAAAACATTATTTATATCTTTATTTTTTAAGACTATTTGCTGTTCTTATATCTGCTATGGTAGCCTCCATGCGGTTTTACCCATGTAGAAGTTTTCACAGTTAGAGCATCTAGTAACAGCAAACAATACACCACTGTTAAGTTACAGTCAAATCTTCTGAAAATATAAAAATGCTTCTTTAGGTAGCTAAAGGCCAAAGTACAATCATTATTAATAAATCTACATTGTTTACAAGAATTACAAGGCAACACCCTTTGCGGCTTAAATGACACCTACATACAATTGTTGTAGTATGTCACAAAGCCTGTTCAAGGTTTTGAAAGTTTGTCTGAAGTAAAGTTAACAATGGTGAAAGGATGCCATAATCTGCTATACAACTCTTTGGTTGAACCAAGCTAGCTTTTTCAATGGGTTCTGTATGGCAAGTGAAGAGAATGGCTATTTAGGAATGGGAAAATGTGCTTCCAGAGACTTGACAACAAGTGAATAAGGAACAGAATAAATACACATTCAAGTGGTTTGGCTTAATGTTAAACATCCATTAGGAACTCAGGATGTAAATGGTCAACACATTGGAACATCTAGGTTCCTAGCTCCAGGAATGGAAGCAGCAACTGAAGCGACCTTGATTTTATTCCCCAAGAATAAAGCAAAGGTATGCTGGCATTGGTGCCAGTTTTCATTCAAAATGCTTTTTCTCAGTCTTTGAAGGGAGGTGTGTCTACACATACATTGTGGACTGCATTTCATATTGGACTTGGGTCCGTAGTTCATCATTATGCAAGACAAACCTCATTTCAACAGGATCTTCCACTTGAGGCTCTGAGGTGCTTACAGTCAAGTCTTCCTGTAAGAGTATATACTACTGGACAGCCATCATTTTGGCAGCATGAATGTTGTCAACCATTCTTGCTGTTAAGTAAACGTTATCACATGTTCATCTTAGTTTAGCAAACTTGGACATCTAATACACTCTCGGGACACATACTTGGACATGCATCACACTCCCAGGGTACAGACTTGGACATGCAACACACTCCCAGGGCTCATACTTGGACCTGCGTCTCACTCCCAGGGCACAGACTTGGACATGCATCACACTTCAGGGATACAGAACTGGTCCTGTATCAGTCTTTACAAATTCAGATCTCTGAAAGTTAGTGATTGGCCTTCTAGAAGGAGGGCCCTTAAAATATATTCTCTATATCATTTCAATATAACTAACCCTTCAAAAGAGTACATGAGAGACCAAGACATCTGCCATTGAAACAATCTAACATTTCTGATGTTTAATAGCCCTTCAGTTATACACTTAGTATAAACATGTCTGACTGGCTTTTCATTTAGGTGCCTGAATTGTTTATTGTGTACCTCTCTCTGAAAACCAGGTTTCAGTAAGTCCAGACATTACTTCAGCAAAATGATTACAGGCACCATATTAGGGATTGCATGTACAGCATATTGATATACTAAAGGCAATTTGGTCTTGTGCTATAACTTTAATGCTTTTTAGATATGCAAAGACCTCCTTTCTTTTTGGTAACACGTGCAGCACAGCTTGTAATACTGTTTTTTTTTTTTTTAATGGTAATCTTGAAATCTCAATAAATGCAAGCATCTGCTCCATTTTAACACACGAATTGTGAGTGAGGTCCACATGCTCATTCATTCTACAATACTTTATAGCATTTTTCACATTTTGAAATCTACCTCTATATGATGGCCGACTATAGATATGCCTTGCAAAATTTTGGGCTTGCACATTCACCTAATTCAATCCTGGACCTCAAGTCAATCATTGCTCTTATTTCACTAGTGAAAACCTGTTTGTCATCTAACAGCTATGACAGTCTCTTCAGTGGCAAACCTGCTTTAACTTTATAATGATATATCTAACATCTTAATGGAATACTGGGTACAGAGTTCAGTTTTTCCTATCTACCCTCTGGAAACCACTACTAGGCCACCTCTTTTCAGAGCATCCAAGTATAACATAAGTGTTTTATTATACATTACTGGCAGAAACTTGCCCTTGAGGTCAAAGTGAATTACATCTACTTTAATAGCAGCACATAATCGGAGATCTGCCTTTGAAAATAATCTTAAGGTCTACAGTACAACAACTCCTCCTGTGATAAATGAACCAAACTCAACAAAATAAAGTAAAAATCCAAGAAAAAGTATGGTCCAAAACATGGCCAGAATAACAGCAACCTGTAGTTTATTTTACATAAAACAAGTAAGCGCTTTCATGAGTAACAAACTTGCTTCTTTAGACTTATACAAAAGCTAAAACATACTGCCCGATTTAAAAATCACTTAGCTGCCAGTACACTGTGCTAGAATGATCACATCACCTGAGCTCATACAAAACTAACTTAAAGAAACATATTACTAAACACTGTTGCAATATTCAGAAGCACAATATTAGAACCAAAAATAGTAATAATGCACTTGCTAAACACATAGTAAATACTAGTAATGAACATACCTTCAAGTTTATGGACATTGACAGGATGCACAGGGTCAGCACTTGGATGATTTGAGAAATGACATGGAGGTTACAGAAACAAAATGGATCATCAGGTTTCGAGCTGATGTATGGCCAGGTCTAAATGGAGTAGTTCCACTGAGACCAATACTAAAAGCAAGGCCATTGTATAAATGAATGGCAGGGTAATAGCAGTATGTATTTTTTATATTAGAATGTTCTTGGATATATGTATTTTACCCACTCATTTACATCACTGCATACTGAGATATGCAAGTTGAATTTTAATATATTTGTCTGTATGTATGATGTTTTATGAACATATTTTTTCAGCTGTTTCAGGAGTGAACAATGCTACAGTTTTATTTGCATTTGCTTGCAGGAATTTTTTTCTTCTTTTTTCCTTTCCCATCACCCCATCCCCTTTTGTACTCATCCGTCGTGTAGATTTTGTTTATTCTGAGGTTTGCATAGGTAACTGGGTGATTTTAGAACATGAAAACAGCGTGATTTAATTATTTGCATCAGTGCAGGAACTTTTTATCTATTGTGCAGCAGATTAGATCATGCTTTGTAGTTTCCATAAGTAGTTGCGTGATCTTGAACATTTAATATGTTTTCCTAAGAAATAATGGTACTTGTGTATTATCACAACCAGATTTCTGAAGTGCAATAATCCGTCATGTTTCTTTGGAAACAGGTTGCTTGATCTACAATGGGGTCTGGAAAGAAGTAAGTAGTAGTTTGTCACAGCTGGTATGAGGCAGGAGGATGGAAAAAGATGAAATTCTGTACTTTTGGGTGACTTGCCTCATTTACTCTTTACAACTTAATTTTTCTTTTACCGCTTTACAATTCCTGCATCCCTCATTACCATGTTAGGTAAAGGAAAGTGAGTCACGAAATACGCACTGACTTTTCCTGGGCAGTAGTCACCAAAACCGAAGGTGCCTGTAAGGAAGAGTAAGTAACGGCTCAGTGCTTGTTCGGGGAGTGCTGCCTTTCTCCCCTGCAGGACTCCTCTGCAAGGGTTGTCAAACCTTAGGCCACTTCACACAGATACTTGTGTAAATCTGAACTTGTTCACTCACAAGTCGCAACAGGCAGTCAGATTACTAACAAGAGGTCCTGTACATGCTGAGGGATTCATTGCAATCTGTCCAAAATGTAAGTATGTGACATTATGGTCTGGCCACGGAAAGGTCTTTGAAATGGGCTGCTTGTCTGGGTGGGAATGTGCTGTCTTTCACGATTTGAAACTTTAAGGATGAGTGACAAGCAGCAGTCATGTGAATAGGTTGGGAAACGATGCTACCAGGGAAGAGGAATGTGACAGTTATTCCTCTTCCTATGTGAAGAAGTATCTGGCAGAATAGTACTTAATGGTTGACACTTCCTTTCTTAGGTGAACAGACCTCATTTTGCGAAAACTGTACAAATTACGGCAGCTCAGATATCTGGTTGCGATAATACGTAAGTACCAAAATAACTTGCATTAGTTGTGAAACTTTGTATCTAACATGTAGCAATTCACAGCATGTTTTGCAGTTTGTATAGACAGCTGAATGCTTCTGAATATTGCAACAATGTTATTTAGTAATATGTTTCTTTAAGTTAGTTAATATGCATCAGCTCAGGTCATGTGATTGCTCAAGCACAGTGTACTGGCAGCAAAGTGATTTTAAATCAGGCAGTATGTTTTAGCTTTGGTATAAGGTCGAATCTGCGGTAGTGGTGCTGCAGTAGCATTGTCGCCTCACAGCAAGACGTTGATCCGTTTGATTATCAGCTAGAGCGTCTTCTGTGTGGAGGCATGCGTGAATGAGCATGCCTTCGTTGAAGGTTGTGCATCAGGGCTGGTAACTCGGCACGTACAAATCCACTACCAAACATTAGTGGACCGGAGTTCTGCTATGGCGACCCCTGACCAGGATAAGCTGAAAGACACAACAACAACAACATAAGGTCTGAAGAAGCGAGTCTGTACTCGTGAAAGCGCTCACCTGTATTTTGTGAAATAAACTACTGGTTGCTGTTATTCTGGCCATATTTTGGACCATACTTTTACTTGGATTTTTACATTATCTTAAGGTTGTTAACAGATACTACACAAAATGAAAGTAGAGATAGGACACCTTTGTCATCTTCATCCTTGCCACTTAGGTGTGAACCATATGATATAACTTTCAGTCACATTACGTAGTCCCAAATACCATTAACAACATTTTAAATTCTGTGACACACTCCAGTTATGCAAGACGAATACAGGTTTTACAGAGCACCTTACACATACCAGTAGGCAAACATTTTGTTTGCATCCTCTGTTTATAACTTGTAATCTTAGCATCCTTTTAAATGCAAAGTTGCTTAAAATGAATAGCATTTCTTACAAACTCCTTTTTTAAGCCAGCCAACCACATGTATAGGATGACATTTTACAACAGTAACACCTGGCACTCGTTCTCCTATAACTAACTAATTGTGAAGTCATTCACCTTCAGTTGCAGTTCAAATGCATCACTTGCAACCTTTTCCACAGCTAGGATTTAGAATTATGACCATCAAATCTGTTAAGACAACAGCCATTTTGTATACCTTCTTAGTACATTTTACACACAAGCTTATCTCTTAATATATCAGGTAGCTCAGCTCTAAACTGAAAACATTCTATAATCTGCACAGTTTTGTTATAAAGTCACATTTATCTTCACTTTTGTTTCTACAGTCATTAATGGTTTACAAGAGTCTCACCTGGGTTTTAAAACAACAATTCTGCTGTAGCTTCTTCCATTGCTACTAAACTGAACAATTCTTATGTTTTGCACCCATTACACTAAACACACTGAAACCTACTTTTCATTTAACAGTCTAGTTCCACTCTTGAACTACAAGCAAACCACCTTCTATAGTAAATCAAAATCACGGACACATCCAATGCAGTTGATATTTTAGGTCCATTGCTACATTAACAACTATATTCACTGTCTAGACCACTGTACAATGCAAAGTCACTCTGCATAAATTGTTCTTTACATAGTCACTGAACAGCCTCCTTTGTTACATAAAAAGTCACTTTATAGTGCCTTTCACTGAATAAATCTCTATAAATTGCAGATTTATATAATCACTGATTAGCCCAGTTTTTATCTACAGAAAGAAAATAAAACACTCCACATTTACTCATGAAACCCCTTTTGAATGCAGGAGTTCTTTGTTTCAAATACTGTGCTATTTTATCTTTTCTGTTTTATTTTTTTACCAAGTGCCAATGTTGAAGATGATCACCAATATGTCTTGGCACACTTGGAACATGTGGGTATGGCATGAGCTTTCGTCACTTTACTGCTGTTTTTACTAATGTATCACTTCAGCAAAAAAAGAACTAATGCTGCATTTTTTTATTTTCTGAATACTACACAGGCACATCTAAATACATACATGTACAAGCAGCAGGAACTAGTAGCAACACAAGCTACACGTATTTTATTTACATAAACATCTTAACAAGCTTAAGTCTCACTACAAGCAAATATTTTCATAGATAATCTGCTAGGCCTGAAAGGTTAAAAATAATGCAAATATATTAAAATGTGCTTGTGAAAGCAAAGCAGTGTGTGTGTGTGTGCATGTGTGGAGGGGGGGGTGATTACTTAAATTGATCAAATACCATTTATGTCAATGTGCATAATTCAAAACAAATGAATCAACATTATGCACATCAACATGCTACTATGCATACACTGAGAATTAATCTCGGCACATGCAAAACTTAAATAAAACAAACAAAAACAAAGAAAGCATAGTTTTTGCAGGGGGCAATCCTTTCCATGCCACATACACCCCTTGCTAATTATATATTCTAACTCTGAGATCATAAATTCCCCAATCCCCACTGTACTCCAATCTATACAGAAGTGCTTCAGCAGGTAATTTATCCTTCTCAAGAATGCACACACCTGTGTTTTATCCCTTTCCTCAGTGTGATCTTAGAGCTGGTATATATAATTTGCAGGGCTGCAGGCAATCTCCCCCTTCAAAAACATTATTATTTTTTTTTGTAGTAATTTCAAATTTTTGGAAACTCTATTGTATGGCATCAACTATGTGAATTTTGAGTTTCTGAAAACTCGAGGATATAAATATATTAATTCTCAACTTATTTGCTCAAGAATTCTGGACAAATCAATAATGGGGAAGACAGAAGCCCAAAATCAAGCACAATTGTCAATTATTATTTTGCTTCATTTAAAAAGTTGCCGAACAACAGGTTTTATATCAGCGTCCATTTCCTGAATGATAAGTAGCATGAAACTCAATGTCTGGCATTACTGGCCAACTATAATTATCAGCAATTTACCAGAAAATCAAAAATTTGAGAAGAGACGAGGCAAAAATATGAAACATCACAGGTTCTCTTCAAACTGAGGGACAGTTGAGAGGGAAGGTAGATATGATTAGCGAGTGACTGTTCCTTAGTTTATGCATGTGAAGCATAGGTGCCTATTTACAGCAGTAACCAAAGATCACTCGTGTTATTAAGTGAGAAATCAGACGCACATTATGCAAGTAGAGACCATTATAATCAGATTGAGGATAATACTCATTACCAGCTTTTTGCATCTGCTTTCTGTTCTATACTGCCAGACAATTAATAACAAAAACATTGTCTAAGCAAAAAAACTCTCCTGCTGAACACTGTTTGTTGCTTTTCATGTATATAATTTGAATGTAGTCAAGAGATAACGTATCGGGCTATTGTCAGAGTTAATGATGCACAAAACAAAATGGGTTAGTCTATCTCAGGCAAGATAAAGCCTTTAAAGAGAGGTCCGAAAAACTTGAGGGCTCTGCCTCTGGACTTTCTGGAATAGTTAAAAGAAAGACTGTCTTGCATGATGAACCAGGTTCAAAAGACTACAAACTGCGAATAGTTCTAGCCCATAAAAACCCAGATCATTACCTGTTTCACAAGTGTGCCCTCAAATAACAGCACTATGGTGTTACAGGCATGATCCCAAACAATATCACTAGGGTGACAGGATTTTATTTTTGTCCATTGCTTACCAATATGGCATGAAAATTGCTATAAACACTATCAGTGGACATAACTAGCCTCCTCCTGTAAGATGGTACACCTGCTTGTCTTAACAGTCATCCTACCCCCCCCCCCCCCCCCAATTCTAAATCTTTGTAATTCTGATAAACTGATGTGGCTAGTCCAGAATATAACCCAAAAAAATCTACATAAGTTCAAAGAAGTTTTCTCCTCATTTCACTTACATTTCAAGGGTGCTACACATAACCAGTAACCTGCCTCTTTATAGACTCTGCCCATAGTCCCTTGCCAGTGGACCACAGCAGGCCCTTTACATCAAGGGTGCACTAACTTGAATGCTATTGACAGACATAGTGCACTACTATGCTCACATGCCCAAATCTTAGAAAAAGTGGTATATAGCTGAGTCACAGGCAATCCGTCTAGTATTAATGAATGCTGTCTGACATACAGCATCTGAAAAGGACACTATGCATGCAATACCTTGTCCAGCATTATGCTATTTTGTACTGCAGGGAATGCATCACCCAGTAACATTTATAGAACAATTTAAATGCACTTTTTTGTTTTTTTCATTTAAATATGTTGATTAGAGTTTAATTTTGTGCAGTAGTGTAGAGATGTTAAATCTGTAAACTTTATAAAGTATTTTTAAAGATCTCAAGAATCCAACAAACCACCTACTGCAGGAATGCAAAAAGCGATATTAAGGATGTATAAAGCTGGCCTACACAAAGCGAACGACTTGGTGAATCATGTGTGCTCAGAAATATATTTACCCTGGGCATGGAATATTGTAGTGCAATGAGATTCCTACTCAAAAATAAGGCTGTAATGTTACACATACTACATAACTGTCACATATTTATTTGCAAGTCAAATGGTACTCCTATCAGATACACTTATTTATTTATTGCATTTGTTAACTGGGAAAGTCCACTGGGCCTGGAAAGAGCCCATTTTCGGTGGAGGCCCGGGGAGCAAAGCTCAACAATAATTACTTGCACAGAAAATATTTACATACATAATAAAGAATTATGAGCAGTATTATTAGATTGAAAGACAAAAAAACTAAAAACAGTAGTGAAGAAATAATTACACCTTTTCATTGCAAATTTTTATAACCCGTATCTCAGGTCTGTAAGCATGTTTCTGCCTCATGGAATTTGATGCATTTGAAATCGCCTATGCTATTTATAAGCATATATGTTAATTTTGTTTTTATTTATTTATCCCTTTTTAGACAACACTAATACAGTATTAAATAAATCAATAAAGAACAAAGTGGATATTGTCTCCTTGAATTTGTTCTATGCCTCTGAATGATCTTAATAAGACATTTCCAGGGATACCTCAAAGATCCAGCTAATGACTGACTGCCGCATAGACTTCAGACTGACCTTATGGAACTGTTGATTGGAGAATAAATCATCAAGAACTCCTACAGCTCAAACAGACCAGCTTCATGTTAGTTAAAGCTGACATGTTCATCCCAGCTGGAGTGTAAAGTTGAGAGTTAAGATGTGGAAATTATTCATGGAGCAATTGAGAAACACTTCTGATTAGCTCCATCCCTTTTCAAAGGAGATATTGTGTGACTGGTTAAATTTGACTTGGAGATCAGTTACTGAGATTATGCCACAGTAGTTAAAATAAACAAAATACACTGTCTACTTCTCATTGTTTTTAACAATGTCTGAAGTTTTTTTTTTCTCTTTATTTTGACACAACCCACATTTTAATGGTTAGCTCAGTTTCCCACGCAAGTTTAAAAAATAACCATCCCTCCCCCCCACTTATGGGCATATCCAATCTTCAATCAACAAGCAATGTCTTGTACATTGCTATAAGCAGCTCAGTGATAATTTTGTACAACTGTAAGCCAATTACATCAACTTTAGTTTAGTTTCTTGTTGTGAATTCCTTTTGACTTTTTTTTTTTTTTACTTGACATAGTTACATATTTACCACACAATGTGTTGCTTACATTCGTGAGATCTAATTCATGATGCTATACATGTAACACTGGTTAGCATACAGTAGTATGGCAGAAGTAGCAAGGCCAAGGTTCAAGCTGAAAAAAGTCTTAGGATCAGCTCACCTTCCCACTTCAACAATAAAATAAACAAATACAATTGTCCCATTGCATGAAATAACTGCATTCTTTCTGTAGTTCCTCTGATATTTTGCTTCTTGAGAGACCGTTTTCAGTGGCTAGGAAAATCCTAATTATATCAGCACTGGCTGCAGTATCATAACTTAGAGACTTTCCTGCTCCTTTTATGACAATGTTTTACTCTTCCTCTTCTTCAATTCATTTTCACACTTGTTTGGAAATTTCCCTACAGTTCTAGAAGATTTTCACTGTTTTACAGGTAGATCATGGCTTATGTACTGTGGAAAGTATGTTGTGGATCAAACTATACACATATGGCAGCATTCGGTATATTAACAGCTGCACCCAATTCTATAAGTGCAGGAGTCAAATGTCTTCTCTCTTGATATTGACTTTGTTACCTTTTGTTACAAAAAAATTACATTTCAATTTGCCACATATCAACCTTCACTAATAGCCTAGTTCACTGGTGATTTGCTTTCTTACACTTGATGTACTGTATATTGGTTTTGTGGCACAGGTTCATTGTAGTGGGTTTATTACATCTGTTGTCACATTTGTTGAGCTTATATCAGTTAACAATGGAATTAATTTCCCACAAGAGACACATTTTTCCCCTTTTGTTGGGTATTCTGTTTTGTGAATGAATTTACTTCCAATGTTATTGCATATGGAGCTTTTCTTTTGTGTTGCTGGTTGATTTTTTGTTTTGACCAATATTAAACTGTCATTTAAGTAATGTATGCAGAAATGATGTAGCTTTTCTTCCCTTTTGGCTTGAATTTTTAAGATTTCTATACCTCCTTTATGCCATAATAAATGCAGGAGATATAGCTTCACCTTCCTCAGGGGTTTCCTTGGCAGTCTCATAGATTAACAACACTAACATTTTTCCTCATTGTCTAGATTTCTGAATTCATAGTTCTTTGACAGCATTTTCAACCCAGTATAATACACTTGCTTTTCCCAATGTATAAATGTCAAATCATGTATTCTTTTTAGATGCGGAGCAATTGCATTAACTTTGTTCCGTTATCCTTGTAGCTTTTTTGTCTATTATTTCCTAACAGTCTCATTACTAGTGTATTTTCCATATTAAACGAAGCTTAGCAACATTTCTTAATATATGATCATTGTGAGCTTAAGGAAAATCTTTCGGTCTTTACTTTGTTGATTTACTCTAGTGCTGGTTACTAAGTATACTTATGTGTTTGTGAGGACTTTTTGTGATACTTTGTATCACTGTAATTTGAAACTTGACAGTATTCTGAAATTCTGACTCAGTGGCTATGTATGTGACAGAACTCCTTAACTCTATCAAGAAGGCTTGGGAATCGTTTGAAATTTTACTGTCTGGTAGCTCAAGCCTCTGTGGTTCAGAGCTCTGGACTGATTATTGAACTCTACTGGTGTGCAGATAAAATAGAACACGAGGCAAACTGAACTTATAAAGATTTGAGCTTCATCCTTGCTCACCGCACATCCACCCTTTACATTAGAGTACATTCTGGTATGAGAGATGTATGGACACAGCAACAAGCAGTGCTTTCCTCTCCAAAAGGGAGGCTGACGCCTTAAGGTCCAACAAAAACATATCAAATCAGCCAGTGTAATGAAATATCATGTCAGAAGGGCAAAGGTAGAAGTAGGGTGCCCTAACCCAGTCAAGAAAAGAGAAGAAAGAAAAAGGGAGATGTAGGATGCTGCTAATACAGTAATCTATTTGGACACCTGCTGTTATGTTAACTTACACAGCTATACTTTTTCATTAGATCACTTTTGCAGTGCCTAGTAAAAATGTACACAGACGATCAAATAGATGCTTCTAGAATAGATCTAGAGCCCACCACTTTCCAAAAAGCATCAGAAGTACATACAGATCTAGAAAAATGAACTTTGACTTTCTGGGGGGTAACCATGGTCAGAACAACAAAACTGAATGGTTAGAAACAGTCATCTGGAAATGTTTTTTTATATAGTGGCTGTCTAAGGAAACACACAGCTGGTTAAAGTGCTTAAATCTCTAAAGTATGAACATTTTTCTCTCCTCTGTTTTTGGCTTCAGGAAAGAGCACATGGAGAAGACTAGTCTGGTTTGGTGTAAATTCAGAAACAATGTTTGGTATAAAGGAAAGGTTAGTTCTAAGACTCAGCCTGTCTTTCTGGAAAATCAAAAATGAGTGCACAGACATTAAGGCCTGTAGTTCAGTTACCATCTAGCTGAAGTCAAAGCAATAGGCAAAGCAGTCTCCCAAGTAAGATCATATAGAATGGTTCACCTATGAAAATTGGCTTGTTCTATCGCACCTCCTCCCAACTGCAGTCAATCACAAGATGCAGTTAGGCAGTTTATAACATCACCATCTGGTTAATTTATTGCAAATTTTAAATCATAACTAGAGATATGAATAAACCAATTTCTGGCTGGAAGGACTTGCACAATTTGTTCCTTTATGTGACACTATAGTCTTAGTTAGTACATGTGGCTAGAAATTGTCAAAAAACACACAAGGGATAGTATTCTGGACATAGTGAAAGAGAATTAGGATAAGTTCCTTCTTAATTTTATCTGAACTTTTTAGATCTGACCATTTCTCTTTAAACTGGGAAATAAGTGGCTACATGCAAAATAAGAAATGTATAGTAGACTATGAATAAAAAGATTATCATAGATATGACTGTGAAAAACTGAGGGGCTGTTAGCCCAGCCAGATAGAAGTTTGTAAATAATTCTATGTTTTAAAGTATTTCCTGTGATTTCTGAACTCTCTGTCATTGTGTTGAATTAATGAGTATTGTCTTGTGTTTTTATTATTTATTATTAAATATATTTAAACCTTTTAACTGTGACTGTTTTGTGCAGAGATAATTTAAGCTCTTAGCATACTTGCATGTATTTAGTGATACTGTATAAGCCACTCCTAAATAGCCTTCAAGTCTCAGTCACACTTAACAATTGGATAATAACATTGCACAATAGAATTGGAAACCCTTTGGTAAGGGCCTTTAGAATAGCTGATAAGAGTAGTTGGTGGCAGTGATTACTGCCTTACAGCCTGGGCAGAAGGGTTCATTAGTCAGTGAACCTGTGCCAGCCTTCCCCAGGAGTGTCTGTGTGTTTGTATATGACTCATATCTCAAAGTGTGTGTGTCAGCTACTTGCGCAGGGACACTAAGCACTGGTTGGACAGAGAGGGTACTGGAGGTTTTAGCTTGACTACTCACCTGAGATACGAACCTTATAGTTGTGCCAGTGGAGAGTCTTATTGGGGATCTGGAGAGAAAGGGAGAAACCATCCCCAGATTGATTGTGATCTCTGTGTGCTCTTAAGGAAAATTGTACTTTACTGTGTGTGTACTTGTAATCCCTCCCAATGTGGACGCCCCTCACTCATGCTAGTTGTGAGGATTGAGGCTCCTTGATTACTGTGTCAGTGCATGGTCGTCACAAAGACTTTCATTCTCTAAATAATAATTTCAGAGAATTAAACTGGAAAGACAGTATGAGGCAACTAGATATTGCAGATTACAGGAAAGCTTTTTTTTTTTTTTATAATGTCATAAATTAATGCGGATAGGTATATACTGAACATATACTTAAAGGAAAATGAAAATACATTTGATATGGTGGAGAAGGCAGTTACAGAAACTGAAAAACAGCTTTCATTTTATTGAAATATCAATTCAAATTTATGCACCAACTGAGGGTGAGTGGTAAAAATGTCAAGCATAAAAGTTTAGTTTTTTTTCTTTAGACCATTTATTTAGCACAGCTGTCAAAAAAATAATAGGACTTTAAAATAATACAATTTGACTTGAGACATTGACAAACAAAATAAGAGTTTTGTTTATATATTTTTTTCTGATGTAAAAACATCTATTAATTGACACCTTTGGATATTTATGGAGAAAACATAAGCCTTGTCCAAAAGAGTATAATTTGAATAAATACAAGAGCAAAGTAGAATTTAGAAAAAGCACTGTAGGTATAAGAAAAATCTTGCAATACACACCAAAGATAACAAGAAGGCATTTTACCAGCACATAAGACAGTATAACAAAAGCAATCAATGTTTAAATATTGTTGAAAATAACTGTTTAGTAACAGAGACTAGTGTCATACTTAAACTGTTTATACAGACAAATTTCCTGGCAATCAGCCATTAGCCAGTATCTGCAATGATGTAGTCAAATTTGAAGGTGATGGTACATGTCATGTAATTACATTATCAGTCTTAAAAACATTAGGGGTAATAAAAATTGTAACTTGAGCAGGATCAGATGGACAAATTAATACTTTCTGGTAAATAGTGTTTCTAGGGTAAGTGGATGCCTACTATTACCATTTCAGGAAATCTTAAAGTGGTGTTATGTCCCTTTTCTATGGAGAGAGGCAATTATTGTTCCTATTCTAAAGGGAAAGGGTACTAATTCCATTTTGTATAAGTGCTTTGAAAGAATACACATACAGCTGTTGGTAATAAAGCAACCATGTGTAAATACATTTTGTCAGCACTGCTTTACAGGAAACAACTCATGTCCCACAGACTTACTGAATTTCAAACATTATGTTTTGGGAAGCCAAGGATCAGGGCATGGCAGTGGACACAGTTTACCTTACTTTGGCAAAGGCATTTAACACTGTCCTTCAATGAGCCTTTTACCCATGTACAAGGTGAATGGATTTCTATGGTGTTGGATAGCTAACTGCCTTGAGAACAGAAATTTCAACATTAGAAAGGGCAATAGTTATTCAGATAGTTACAAAAATAAGTTAGGAGTTCCTAAGAGTCTTTGCTTGGTCTCACAATTTACTATTTTGTCCGCTGGTAAAAGTCATTAGTAAGTTTGTAGATGACATAAAAATAAAAGCTATAGTAAAACTCAGTGAATGATTAAACAACAAAATATGTTGGACCAACGTGCACATTGGACTAAATTTAACAATATGGAATTTTATGCCAAAAAAGCTAAAATAATACACATGGTAAATCAAATAATTGTTACCCTTATGCAATTACCGATCATCTCCTAGAGAAAGAAGAGACTGTGGCAGACCTGAGAGTACTGACAGATGAGACATTTTCTTTGGATCCACAAACAAATGATGTAATTAATATATTTTACTATGAAGTAAAAACAATACTAAAGACCTTCAGTAGCAGGGAAGCTGCAGTATTGTTCCTGATCTATAAATCTATTATAAGACCTATAGAATATGGAGTGGCCATTTGCATTTAAAAGAAGAAAAGCTATAAACAGTTTGGAAAGAACTCAAATGTGTTTCACAAAACAGATTTACTCTGTAAAGCATCTGAGCAGGGCTGGCCTTAGGACAACTGGACCTATTTGGCCCAACAGGCGAGCCACCACACATTCTGGTCACCAGAGACTCCATCATCAGACACACTGATGTCCCTCTCACTAGGCTGAATAAGGAGAACGTCATACTCATTTGCTTATCAGCTGCTAGGATCTGCCACATTACACATGCACTCAAGTCATTGGACCACAAGTACCAGTATGACTCAGTCATAGTCTATGTGGGATTAAATGACCTGAGATGTACCTCCTTCGACTATAAGAAGCGAGACATCATAGAACTCTTGGAATGTGTGTCCCAGGCTGGTACAACCCTAGCATTGAGCAGCATTTTCCTTCTCCAAAGATGATGCCAAAATACAAACAAAAGATGACTGACTTTAATAATTAGCTTAATTTCTTGTGTCATTCTAAGGGGGTGCAATATTTGTCAGCTTGGAAGGAGATGGTCAACAGACCACACTGCTTTGCCGGGGATGGCCTGCACCTCTTACATCTAGGGTATTGAATATTAACTAAAACACTGTCTTCCCCCATACTGCCTTTTTTAGGCAATGCCAAACTGAAAGTACTTCTGACACAGCAAATCAAAACCAAGAAAACCTAAAGGTATTACTAGGAGTCTAAACAAAAAAACTCAACTCCCAAGAAGCTCTCATCACAGAAGAGAATGCCAATGTCTGTGCGGTCACTGGGACATGGTTTTACAGTTTTAAAGGAGCAGGGAGCACACCAACAGAGCAAGGTTATAATGCCTTCCACACTTTTAGACCAGCTACTACACAGACAGGGACTAAAGGTGGATGTGTCTCTATTTACATCAGAAATACATATACCTCAAGGCTGGTCAAATAGGACAATGCACCTGAGCTGCTCCATGTTCAAATCAGCAGAGGCAAAATCCAATATCAGTTGCTTGCCATCTATAGGTCCCTCTCTATGACCCAGGAAACCCATACCATGTATTTCAACTTATTAGAAACACTAACCTTCCAACCCAATACCATATTCATGGGCAACTTTAATTACCCCACTATTAACTGGGAATCTTATAAGACACCAAATGTACCAGCACAGAGATTCCTGGATTTTGCAAACACAAACTACCTGAACCAGATAGTCAGTACATTAACCAGGGATGCAACCATACTTGATCTGGCCCTCACTTGTATAGGACAGTGCCATATACCTCAACTGTAATGTCTTCTTGGCAAGGTCAAACCACAAAATGGTCTCCTTTGAAGTAAAACATAAAACCTGGACCCTCAGCTAAACCTGGAATATTCAGGAACTACTTACTCTAAGCCTTCTTACTCTTAGCCTCCTGCTATTAAGTGATAACCCGGCAAAATTTCAAGTCCCCATAAACCTTGAAAACACTGCTGATATGCAGAACTGGTCACAGAAACTCTGTACAAGCATGTTAGTACAGAAGTAATTCAAAAAACATGCAATCCTGGTGGAATCACAAAATCAATAGGCTGCATAACAGAAGGAAGAAAATCATGGCAAAAATTAGGAGGTGCGGCACCCAGCAGGATAAAAGCACTCTCAAACTAAATAAACATCTCAGAGGACAAATACAGTTTACCAAAGCCAAATTTGAGGTGGATTTGGCCTCCTAGGCCAAGGACAACCACAAGGTATTCTTTAGCTATCTGTCCACAACCTCAAAGACAATACACAATTATGGGCAGAGCTCATTGGAAATGGAGCCACCTATACTGAGCCAGAAGATAGGGCAAACCTACTGACCGATAAATTAATCCCAAACTTTACCCAGTCTCCGTCTCAACCTTTGCTCAGGAAATACCATCAAATGCAACTACCCAGCTATCACTAGGGAACAGGTCCTTAATGCTCTCTCTAAGGTCAAGAGCACTGCATCAACGGGCCCAGAAAATATCCCAGGATGCCTTCTAAATAGCATGAAACATGACCTAACAAGGCCTCTGGAATTGCTATACAGTCCCTGGAAACTACAGACCCATAAGTCTCACTAGTCTTGTATGTAAAGCCATGGAAAGAATCATCATGCAAATGATCAATAGTGAAAGTAAACCTCCACACACTGAATCCAACCCAGTTTGCTTTCGTCAAGGGCAGATCATGCCTACTGAACCTGGTGGCCTCCATTGAGAAGGTCACTAAAGCAATTGATGAAGGCTAAATGGTTCACACTGCCTACCTTGACCGGCCCAAGTCATTTAACACAATATCCCACTCGGTTTGTTGTTGACAAACTCGAGGTTAGGTACAAACTCGCAAGTCACCCAGTGGATAACCAACTGGCTCTCAGACCAGACCCAAATAGTTAGAATTGGGGAGCCCACCTCTACAGACAGGTCAGTCACAAGAGGAGTCTATCAGGGATTAGTCGTTGGACTGCTCCTTTTTGACATTTACTTCTCTGAAGTCAAGGTCAATGTCAGTGGTCTCTGGCTGACTAAATTTGCAGATGATTGAATCTCACACTGACACGAATGTTTTCCAGGAGGGGCTGACACAGACAAACAACTGGTGTCATAGCCATGGATTAAAACTAAATGCCAAGAAATACATAATAGCATCCTTCGGGCAGTCATCCAGATCTGGTAACAGTCATATTGACAACACACCCCTTACAGCTGACCCATACAAACACTTGTGCTAATGACAGATGTAAGGTGTGTGAGGAAGGAGGCCAAAGCATTGTTGACTGGCCAGATATCAGAACTCTTTGGCAGGATACATCCAATATAGTTATGGCTACTGCAACAGTGATCTGATGAACATCACTGTTGAGCAATCTGGTTCAGTTCATCAACATATTAGGGCAATTTGATGCTTGCTGCCAGTTAATTGCAATACTTCCCCTCTCATGAGCAAACGCAAAGCACATTCTATGATGAGAGCTCACTTGCCAATACTTGACTTTTCCTTGCCCCCTCAGAGTTAGACACATACAGTTGATGACCTGAAACCATAAGAACTCATAAAATACAGCCTGCAGTCTAAAAGATATAACCTGTCTACATTACCACATCCCAGCAGTAATAGGAGTACAATACTTACTTTCTTAACATTTTCTTCAGTGGCTCTACATATGGCCTTACTGAACACTGTACCACATATATAAACACAGTGATATAATATGCTGGATTACCCTTAATAAGTACTCACAGTACACAAAATGTTCAAAAATGAGAACAATTCTGAATGTCATCTTACTCGCATAGCATGTATTGACTGGTCCAACATACAGCATAAACTCTTGTATACTCATCTGCCTTTACTTAGGCTCATCTGTCATCTACAGAACTGCAGCCAAAGTCGCAAGAAGTGGTTTATAAAGATGGAAAAGGAAGTAAGGAGATGGAGGAAGAAGACATTAAGAAAATTAAGAAAAGAAGCAGTTAAAAAGTTAATGGCACTATCAGTCAAGCTACAGTCAGAAGACAAGGAGGACAGGTGTCTATATACCATATAATGACCTCCAGACAGAGTGATGGGGGAAAGTAACTGAAGGAATAAGTTAAGAACCTGAACGCAGGAAGATAATAGTATGGATAAAAAACTTCAGCCTCACTAATGCAGACTGGCCACTTCCTCTATCCACAGTACATTAGAAAAGGGCCCAGATACAAGCTCTGCTTTATCAAGAAGAATATGTTCAATTTGGACCAAGAAGGCAGCACAGAGAGTAATATTCTATAGTAAGTTCTCATCAAGTCAAATTTTATGGTATGGATGTGAAGATCTCTGATAGCCAGTGAGCACGTCACAGTAGGATTCACTTAAGACAGAGCAGGAGAGACCTGAATGACAAAAACAACTGTGGGAGATGACCAAAAAGTAAACTATAGGTAACTGGCAACTTTGAAGAATGAGAAGAAGTGGAGAATACAAAGCCATCCATGGGTAATATTCAGAGAGCGCATGCTAAAAGTAACGTGCATGTACATGCTGAAAAAGACTTAAGAATTATCATTAGTCAAGAGTATTGCACACCATTAGTCAGAAGTGCACTCACTTATAAAGAAACTCCATTCAACTAGTGAAAGTAAATTAGGAACTGTAATAAGTCTACATCATATGTAAACTGGTGAGTAAAAAAATGGCCAGTGTGGAGAAAATTAAAAAGGTATTAAATGAAGGAGGGAGTTGAAGGAAAAAAAAACTGTACCATATCTACCCTCTGTGCATAAATATGTGATTTGTGTGCTGTCATCATCTCGTGTTGATAAGATGAAATAATTTCATAACTACATCTCTCACACAATGTGTCACTTTAAATAGTAGGTGGTTAACAGTAAACAAGAGACAATTGCTGTAGTGCTTCAGGATGCTCATTTCAACCAAGCTGACTACATAAACAGTTGGAAAGTGCAAACCCATGGCTGTAGTTGTTTATGGAAAACAATGGGAGAAAAAAGGAATTTAATTAGCTAAAAGGTAGTGACTTTGCAAAATTATACCTTTTTAAATTAGTGACAACAGCCAATTAAAGATCAGAGGAAAGGAAGTTTATGGTGAAATTAAAACAAAGCATCAGACAAAAATAAAGACATTGGGTTTAAGAACACAGGGAGCAGGGTGGAAGGGTGGTTTTTCATGTTGTCAGAAAGCCTGGTAATGACACAGACAAAAGTTGAAATCTTAAAGTTGCTGGGCTTTAGAAAACAAGAACAAATAACTCTTAACCAACCCCACCTAGCAGCAATAAGAACTTATGCAGCTCAACATGGTTCTCAATTTCTTGAACAAAAGGACACAAAGTCAGATTACTTAAAAGGAAAACAGTACAGCTATTCACTAGAATTACTGAATAATGGCATAAAAAGCTTATAACATTCCAGTTGCTCAAAGGTCAGAAATAACAAAAACATTGATTTAAAATAACTTAACAACAACAATACATCCTTGCAAATCTACAAGTACTCTCTCACACAAACACGCACACTCACTCTCTCACACAAACACGCACACTCACTCTCTCACACAAACACGCACACTCTCACTCACACTCTCTCTCTCACTCACACACTCTCTCTCTCACTCGCACACACTCTCTCTCTCACTCGCACTCACACACTCTCTCTCTCACTCGCACTCACACACTCTCTCTCTCACGCACTCACACACTCTCTCTCTCACGCACTCACACACTCTCTCTCTCACGCACTCACACACTCTCTCTCTCGCACTCACACTCTCACGCACTCACACACTCTCTCTCTCTCACTCACTCACACACTCTCTCTCTCTCACTCACTCACACACTCTCTCTCTCACTCACTCACACACTCTCTCTCTCACTCACTCACACACTCTCTCTCTCACTCACACACTCTCTCACTCTCACTCACACACTCTCTCACTCACTCTCACTCACACACTCTCTCTCACTCTCTCACTCACACTCACTCTCACTCACACACTCTCTCTCACTCACTCTCTCACTCACTCACACTCTCTCTCTCACTCACACACTCACTCTCACTCACTCACTCACTCTCACTCTCTCACTCACTCTCACTCTCTCTCTCACTCTCACTCTCTCTCTCTCACTCTCTCACTCTCTCACTCTCTCTCTCTCTCTCACTCACTCTCTCTCACTCTCTCTCTCTCACTCACTCACTCTCACCTCACTCTCTCTCACACTCCTCACTCTCACTCACTATCTCTCACTCACTCTCTCTCACACACTCTCTCTCACACTCTCTCTCACTCTCTCTCACTCTCTCTCTCACTCTCTCTCACACACTCTCTCACACACTCTCTCTCACACACTCTCTCTCACACTCTCTCTCTCTCACACTCTCTCTCTGTCTCTCTCACACACTCTCACTCACACACACTCTCTCTCACACACTCTCTCTCGCACTCTCACACACTCTCGCACTCTCTCTCTGGCACACACTCTCTCTCACACTCTCTCTCTCACACACACTCTCTCTCACACACTCTCTCTCTCGCTCTCACACACACACTCTCTCTCTCGCTCTCACACACACACTCTCTCTCTCGCTCTCACACACACACTCTCTCGCTCTCACACACTCTCTCTCTCGCTCTCACACACACTCTCTCTCTCACACACTCTCTCTCTCTCTCGCACACTCTCGCACACACTCTCTCTCGCACACTCTCTCTCTCTCACGCATCTCTCACACACACACTCTCTCTCTCACTTACACACACACTCTCTCTCTCTCACACACTCTCTCTCTCTCTCTCACGCTCTCTCTCTCTCTCACACACTCACTCTCTCTCACACGCTCTCTCTCTCACACTCTCTCTCTCTCACACACTCTCTCTCACACACACTCTCTCTCTCACACACACTCTCTCTCTCACACACTCTCTCTCTCTCACACACTCTCTCTCTCACACACACTCTCTCTCTCACACTCTCTCTCTCACACACTCTCTCTCTCACACACTCTCTCTCACACACACTCTCTCACACACTCTCTCTCTCACACACTCTCTCTCTCACACTCTCTCTCACACACTCTCTCTCACACACTCTCTCTCACACACTCTCTCACACACTCTCTCTCTCACACACTCTCTCTCACACACTCTCTCTCTCACACACTCTCTCTCTCTCACACACTCTCTCTCACACACTCTCTCTCTCACACACTCTCTCTCACACTCTCTCTCACACACTCTCTCTCACACACTCTCTCTCACACACTCTCTCTCTCACACACTCTCTCTCTCACACACACACACTCTCTCTCTCACACACTCTCTCTCTCACACACACTCTCTCTCTCACACACTCTCTCTCTCACACTCTCTCACACTCTCTCTCTCACACACTCTCTCTCACACACTCACACTCTCTCTCACACTCTCACACTCTCTCTCACACACTCTCTCTCACACACTCTCTCTCACACACTCTCTCTCACACACTCTCAGACACGTGCGCACACTCACACGCACACTCACACGTGCACACACTCACGCACGCTCTCGTGCACTCCCTTGCATGCACTCTTGTGTGCACATGCTCTCACCTCGCACACACACTCGTGCATGCACACACACGCACGCACTCCCTCGCGTGGACATGCTCTCACACACTCACGTGCGCACATGCTTGCGCGCACTCACATGCGCACTCTCGCGCACACACTCTCGCGCACACTCTGCACACCTGCACATGCACACTCTCTCTCACAAGACACACTCCTTTACCTCTCTCGCGCACACTCACACACTCTCTCTCATACACATTGGAGGGGATTCAGTAATCCTCTGTGTAGGATGAACGAAGTCCTACTCTGAGACAGCCGTCTAAGAGTATGATGTCAGCGTGTCATCCATATGCATGAGGGTGTGCTGACAACTCCCTGGCTAACAAGGAGCATGTAGGAGTGCAGGGGGCATGTCAGACTGCTGAGCAGTCCAAATATCCACGCCCCTGCAGGTGCCTAACTCTGCAAATGTCAGCAGATATGAGCAAGTCCACTCAAATGTGCATATCCCCAACACTACACTCCCCCACATTAAAAAGCCCTGTATAAATAAAAAGTAAAACAATTTTTTTTTATTATTCACCATAAAGCTGCCTGTATTTGAATGTGTGTGCGCGGGTATGCCCACTGCTTAGCTACAGTAAGCAGTTTAGACATCGAAGAGGATAATAAACCACTAATATGCAAATTAAGCTAAATTGCAATAGCGTAGTGGTAGAGCCTTCGCACAAAGAGGAGGCATTCCCGGTTCGAGTCCCACCACTCCCCTTTAAATTTTCATTATTAAATCTGTGTATAAAAATAATTCCTGACATTTACCTTTTAAATTCTATTAAAATGCATTGAATTGGCCTATATAGTAGTGAACAATATTTTAAATATATATAAGAAGGTGAAACGATCATGCATACTAATGAATGCATAAGTAACCTATCTTAAGCAATGTGAAGCACTGCTAAGCAGCATTCACCAGTATTAAGCACATTTAAGAATAATTGCCCATATCTAAGCACTGCTTTAACTACCCATAGCTAAGCACTGCTTTAACTAGCGCAATACAATTGCCCATAGCTAAGCACTGCTTTAACTAGCGAGATAACTTTGCGCGGAGCTGGGCACCGCGCCAACTAGTGCAACGTCAGGCAACGTAGAGCAATGTTGGGCAAAGTTGAGCAAAGTCGGCTAAACATAGCCGCACCTCCTAGCCGGTCAGGCCAGTATAAAATAAAAAGCAATGACAGGCTTCGAACATGGGATACTGTACATTATAATCAAAGTACAGAACCACTAAGCCATGACCGCTTTTGCTGTTCATGCACTGTCAACATACATATACATATTAATGAAAGTTTACATAGTGCTAAGCAGATTTGCACTCAGCTGAGAATTTTCAAAACCGGCCAGTCACAAATAAGTGTGGGAAATGAGCCATATTTAAGCCCCATAGGCGGGAATAAATTGACATAACTGACTGTAGCTCCCATCTGCAGACAGAATGTCCGGTGCTGGAGAGGGCTCTTGTTTTTGAGCGCAACGGTGGGGCATTGAGGAGTCAAAACTTGATGGTTTGGCTCCTTGCCCATCATCATGATGCAAGATTCCTGCAGGGCCAGTTCCAAGGTACGGAGTACAAAGTGGAGGCTTGGAACCATCTAGCACATGATCTCACCAGTGCCACAGGCATCCCTCGGACTGGTGAGCAGGTTAGACACCACCATGCAGACCTGAAGAGATGGAAGCAGGACCAACTGAACCAGTGGCTACAGGAGACCCGTGGAAATGACAATGCCCCACTACTGAGTATGTATCCATGGAATGGAGTATGTAAGAATAGCTATTGTAGTCTATATAATGGACAGGTATGTCTCAATATGCCTTCATTTACTTCACAGCTGCAGGTGTCCGTGCTGCGAATCAGCAAGCCTATGCAGATAGGCTGCTAAGGCTGTGCCACCAGGCATGTTAGTAATTATTTTGCATGTATTGTTATATAAAATAAGTGAGAGAGCCTGAAAGAAAGAGTTGTAGCCCAATAATAAAGGCATAAAATGCCCTGAATAATTTTTCTGCATGTACTGTCATATAAAATAAGTGAGAGCCTGAAAAAGAGTGTTGTAACCCATTAATAAAGGTATAATACAAAACCACAAGCAACTTTATAAAAAACACCCACGAATGCCTGGTGTAATAGCTGAAACAAACTGACCAAATCCTTGGCTCGAACTGGAAGAACGAAGTTTGTTGTATAACAAGAAAAAACAACCACCGAACTTCATAGGTTAAGTGCTTGCATCTGTATATAACCAGACTTCCTCAGAACATTAACAAGGTGGATCTGGAAGGTTTAAACAGCCTGTTTTGGCACCAAACTCTGAAAAAGCAATAACAATTTAAGCTGACAGTACACTAAATAAGTTTTAACTACTTTTATACACTGCATAAAATGACTTAATATAATTTATATGTCAAATAAAACATATCTAAAAATACTATAACAACCAAATAAATAACAACCCTATTCAATGGTGCTATAGATGCAAATATAAATACAATGTACAAGCCTATGAAAGCTATTAAAATCCTATAGAAGATATATTTCATGATGCTGTGAGAAAGTGTATATATACATAATAAAAACATATATGAAAAAACATATATAAAAAAATATGTATAAAACTGTAGAGGCATCAGGTTGGACAATTATAATAAGACATATATTGTGAGTAAAGCAGGCAATTGTAATACTAAGTTAGTAATTTACCTAGCCAGGTGTACGATATGCTCTGCTTTTTACATCGGGAAACCGGAGAGACAGTTCAAGAAACGTATATACGATCACTTATACAGTATTAGAGTTAAGGATAACAGGAATGCCCTATATCGACACATTGCTACGAACGGTGAAGACCACCAGTTCAAATTTCTCATTATTGATCAAGTAAAAATTTCTCCAATTGGGGGTAACATTAAGGCCTGGTTGGCTATGAAGGAGAGCAGATGGCAGATGCTCACTGATGCTACTAGATCTCTTGGTATTAATGAATACATCAGTATAAAACCCTTTTTATTGAATGCAAAGTAGCCTTTAGCCTACTGATCCGTCCATTTGGACTTATCCAGTATATACACTTTAACTTCATCTCACATTTTAGTACATGGCGTATACATGTCATTATTTGAACGGAGCATTCTGCCATTGGGCTTTATGATATGTATATAGATTTTTAAGTATATAGATTGTCATGTATACAGTTTTATACATATTTTTTATATATGGTTTTTCATATATGTTTTTATTATGTATATATATACACTTTCTCACAGCATCATGAAATATATCTTCTATAGGATTTTAATAGCTTTCATAGGCTTGTACATTGTATTTATATTTGTATTTACATATGCATCTATAGCACCATTGAATAGGGTTGTTATTTATTTGGTTGTTATACGGTTGTTACAGCATTTTTAGATTTGTTTTATTTGACATATAAATTATATTTATTAAGTCATGTTATGCAGTGTATAAAAGTAGTTTAAACTTATTTAGTGTACTGCCAGCTTAAATTGTTATTGCTTTTTCAGAGTTTGGCACCAAAATAGGCTATTTAAACCTTCCAGATCCACCTTGTTAATGTTCTGAGGAAGTCTGGTTATATACAGATGAAAGCGCTTAACCTATGAAGTTCAGTGGTTGTTTTTTCTTGTTATACAACAAAATTCGTTCTTCCAGTTCGAGCCGAGGATTTGGTCAGTTTGTTTCAGCTATTACACCAGGCATTCGTGGGTGTTTTTTATAAAGGTATAATACATCTTGAATAAGTCTTCTGCATGCACTGTAATATCAAATAAATGAGAGAGCCTCTAGAAAAGTGTGAAATGCAATTAATAAAGGTATAATACCTGGAGTGTGTCCATGTCACTTTGAAATGTTGCTGTACTCTTGCATTATATAAATAGTACTGTTGTATTGAGCGCTGTCAACCCACAGTTGGACAGGCCCATATAAAGTGGATGAAGGGAGTGCCAGTAACTGTGAAGCATATATACAGTCCTCAACAGTTGGTTAATGGCTGGCATGCATAGGTAAATCTGGCACATGAGTAGCTTCTTAATGTGTTCCCTAGAAATGTGAGCGTGCTGCTAGAAATAGAACTGAATGTCACGTGAACACATCCAGATATGTAGATATATAAATAAAATATATAAATACGTAGCAGTAACATCTGCATCCTGGACAGTTAGTAAGTCAGATATAGGTCGGGTATATAATGAACTAGCCAAACCCATTACACAACTTAATGCACATTGCCTAGTGTAATAATACTTGTAGGGGATATACACCTGCAGTCAACAAGAATGTAGTGTAAACTTTAAGTACATATAAGATGTTAATGGAGGTATCTTTTTACACCCTACTGTATGTGCATAAACAATGCAATTCCACACCTCAATGGGTATGTCTAATCTCAAAACATTTGTTGGGACATATGTCCTATTCTATAAATATCTGCATTTACTTTGATGCATGTGCCCTGTTCAAACACCACAATCTTGGTGGTCTGTTGCCACCAATCAATCCTGCATGCTGTTGGAATGTCCACTGTTGTTCTATATATGCAAGTGTTATGCTTGCTGTTCAACTGTTGGAACTCTGGTGTGTTGGGTTAATGGGAATATTACTGCATGCTGCTACAACTAATTTGGAATGCTGTTGGCTATGTTATTAAATACACCTAAACACAGAACGCATGGGAAGGCCGGTCCCAGTGGACCCACCTGTCCCACCTCAGCTGGCGACTGCACCTGGTACCAGCAGGTCCGGTGCCCAGCCCGGCCCCCCCCTCCTCTGTTGGTCCTGTGCCACCTTCTGGTGGAAGCACTGCAGGGGATGGGGCTTGTCCCTCCCATGCAAGCGTGGCTGGAGGAGGGCCACCTGTCGCCCTCCGAAGGGTCCGGGCTGTGGTGCGTAGGGAGATCCAGTGTTCAGTCGCTGATCTCCTATGCCAGCTCCAGGCAAGATTGCGTGACTCATGGGTGAGCCTGCCCCTCCTAAGCAGCTCCCAGCACAGCCACCCCCAGGCTGTGAAGGTGCAGTGGTGACTGCCCATGGGTGGGGATCTCAGTTCCACTGTTACCATCTGTGGGGCTCATGGGCTTGCGATTTCCAAACATCCTTCCCTGTCAATTGTGTTCACCCACCCCATGTGTCATATTCCGCCCGTGTATGCGTCTTGTTTGTCTTGTCTGTTTACCTTCTCAACCTACCTCCCACAACATACCTACTTCCCCTACCTCACATTCCACTCTCACTTGAAAAAAAAAAATGGGCAATCTGCTCCAACAAAAAAATTACGCTCAATACATAGCTGGCCATTTTACACAAATGTCCACTGGACATAGACACCGAAATTCAATTGACACTACAACATACTTCGTTGTCCTCACCCCTCTCTCAGGGGTGGAAGGTTTCAAAATTCCCTCCAAATTACTAGTATATGCACAGCTGTTGCTGTTAAAGAAATGGGCAGCTATGGACCTTCCCTACACTCGTCCTGCACACCCCGAGCTCTTTTCTCTACTGTCTTTCCCTCTTTGTGTCCCTTTTTCATCACTTTCCTATCTCCCCATTTTCTTTTTTTTCAAAGAAACTGGCGCAGGGTTAGCGGGAGTAAACACTTTTAAGCAGTAGTTAGCGGGCTTGCGTGAGTGTGCGCATGTGTGCTTAGCTAAGTATTGCCAAGTGTCGCGCAAACCCGCTTACAACTGCTTAAAAGTGCCTTAGACACCCTGCATATGAGGGGCCTTGTTCTGCTCAGCAGCAAAATAAACCACCACTGCCAGTCTTGAACCCCGGACCTTGGACACACTAAACTGCATGAAGTACCACTAGGCCACAGTACATATACATGGAAAAAAACCACACAAAAGGAAGCAGCCAAACTGGATTAAACTTCTCTTTACTGCAATTCTGGTACCTCGGCCTTCGCCTTCACATGGAATATCATTCATATAATGCATCCAGTATATATACCCATTTCATTCACATTAATTACACAATTAATCAATAATGCAATAAATGAAATATTTCAATTAAATACCAATGAATACAATTATTTCAATTTATACAATTATATCAAATGCCATGCATAAATATATTTTATTTGTATTATATATTAATTTTTTATATAACAATCAAATTTCCAAATTCATTCCGTTGGGAAACAAAGTCCTATAATTAATAATAAATTTAGATTCCATATTTAACAATTTACGTTGAAAATTAATATTTGCTCCCCCTCCACCACATGGTTTAGCCAAAATACTAAACTTAAAACTAGTGCATTCCCCACCATGAAATTGATGGAAGTGGCTAGCAACAGGACTGTCAAGTCTGCCATTCCTAATGTCTCCCAAATGCTCCATAATTCTTTGTTTTGCCCTTCGTTTTGTCTGTCCTATATACCATTTCCTCTCTTTACAATTACAACCTATAATGTATATAACCACACATGAATTACAATCAAAATGATCCAGCGCTTGATAAAAAACCCTGTTGATTTTATGACCATCAAGATTGATAATTTTAATCACAAACTCTACATCTTCCACATGCAAAAGCACCAGCATTACTCTCTTTTTCTTTTTTTACCCTTGCTTCTAACCAATTCTTTCAAATTTTTACATCTGGTATGAGAAAAAATGACATTATTTGGAATAATGTTTTTCAAAAAATCGTCACTAGTGATGATGGGCCACATGTTTAACACAATTTTTTTCAAAAATGGAGAAAAAGAAGAAAATCTATTCACAAAGAATATTTTATCCATTTCCATAAAACTAATCTTATTATTGTATAAAGATTTATTTATTCTCTTTTCTTTCTTTTTATCACAAAATCCATGTCCCTTCAGATTCAATGTTCTTTCTACACTAGTCCTATGTAATCGAATATTATCCCATGAATAACCTCTATCATATAACTTTTGACAAATAATATCAAATTCCCTTCGAATATTAAAAACTTCAGAAGTATTTCCAGCTATTTGTTTAAATTCTCCCAAAGGTAAAGATTAAATGTGAACTATGCATGCTGGTAGCATGCAAAAAATTATTTACAGCTGTACTTTTGTGAAAAGGCTTGTGTTCAATCCTGCCATCTGAACCAACATAAAATTAAACATCCAAAAATTGGATAGTATTGATATTAACTACATAAGTAAAATCCAAACCACACAGATTTAATTTCAAGCTGGATACAAACTCATCAAAATCTTGGGGGTTTCCTCTACACAAAAATAAAAGATCATCTATAAATCTTTTATAAATTAATACATTATTCTGAAATTTTGTATACATACATAAATTTTCAAAGTGTCCCATGAAAATGATAGCATATGATGGTGCAAAACTCGCCCCCATAGCTGTTCCTTCTCTTTGCAAAAAATATTTTTGGTCAAACTCAAAAACATGTGTGAGACAAAACTCTAAAAGGGAAATTATAAAATGAGTCCTAGGCCCTTCCCCTAGAAAGGTATATATAGCCTCCAGGCCCCATCGTGTGGAAATGGATGTGTATAATGAAACTACATCTACACTTGCCCAATAATAGTTGTCTTGCCAAACTTTCCCCCTAAAATTATCACAAACTTCTGTGGTATTTTTCACATGTGAAGGAATTCTTTTTAGATGTTCCTTAAGCACTGAGTCCAAAAAAATACCAACATTTTGTAAAAATGCCCCTCTACCCGATACTATCGGGCGCCCGGGGGGATTCATCAAATCCTTATGTATTTTTGGCAGAATAAAGAACCTTGCATCATTGGGATTTTTAATAAATAGCTTTTTAACATCACCAGGGGAAAAAAATCCCAATCTTTCACCTCTTTCCAGAAGCTCACGTAAAGTATCATTAAATTCTATTTTGGGATTGGTAGATAAAGGAACATACACATTCCTGTCCAATAACAAATTTAAAGCTATCGAGTTGTACTTTTCTTTACTAAACACAACCCAATTGCCTCCCTTGTCCGATTCCAAAAAAATGAAATCATCACTCATCCTTCTTATCTCACACAGAGCTTGCCACTCTTCCCTACATAAATTGTAACTTCTCATTTGTTTTTTAAATAAGAAGTATTCTTTCGTAATTTGCTTATTCAATACCCTTTCAAAAAAATTTATACAAGAATTGTTTCTCAAGGGGGTAAATTCACTAACGTAGGGAACATTTGGAATGTTGAATTTACCATAACCCGTTTTAAATCCAAAATTCACATCACTGATCTCTTCATCTTTTTCATAAATATCCACATATTCATTTTCATGAATAGAAATATCCATTAGCGAGCTCTCTAAAACAGAGTTGTCATTTTCATTAGTATTTGGGACACTGCGTATATTATGAAAAAAAACTTTTAAATACAATTTTCTGCAGAAGTTTTTAACCTCCAACAGAACTTCCGCCAACGACAGAATGTGTGTAGGTATAAACTTAGTACCCTTGTACAATACTTTTTTCATGTTGTCAGTAATCAAACAATCAGACAAATTAATGATGTTTAAACTACCATCAGTGCAAACTACATTATGTGCATTAACGGAGTCATTGGTAACAATAGGAAAATTGAGTCTTTCTGTAACAGACCTGAATTTAATCAGTCCATGTTCCTTTTTTACTCCCCCTTGTCTGAAAACGCCGGTTGCGACCTTTGCGTCGACTTGATCCTTCATTTGTGGAAGCGTTCGAATCAGCTAACCCATTAGAACTCAAAGTTCCTTCAGCATTCAAGTCTTCAAAAGAAACGCTCTTTCTACTAGATGAATTGGCTTCCACAGAAGAAGCGGAAGTGTCCCTGGTATCGCGTGATCTGAACCTGCTGTTTTTCAAAGGTGTTCTTCCCCGCCCCTTCTTAAGGCTGTATTGCCAGGAGAAAATTTTACCAGTACTGTAATCATTTTTATCCCTGGCAAATTTCTTCTTTTTATGTAAAATAACCTGTTGTTCAATTTTAGATACCTTTGTTTTAATTTCAATGATGTTATGCTCACACTCCGATTCTGGATGTTTAGAGAAAAGTTCCCCTTGCATATTCAGTACATATACAGCAAGATGTTGCTGAAATATACATATCATGAATCAGAATGTGTGAATATAAAGGAAAGGTAGGAATGCCATAACACAAAACCTGTTCTGTGGAACTATACCAGCAGTTGTTGTGGAATTGTATTACATGACTGTGATAACAGAACCAGACATTCTAGCAGTAAATACTGTTACAGCAGCACTTCACAACCCCCACACAGTATCATAGCAGGACAATCTCCACATAAATGTACAAAATACTAGTGTGTTCAAGGTACAGCAAGGATGTAGGTAGGCATACTCAGTACTGGAATTGTCCAGTTTCATGAGCATCCTGTGATAATGTCAACAAAATAAAAAGCACAAACACTGCAGAAGTGAGTACATTAATATCCACAGTATAGATGTACCCAAACAGTTCATGTGCCAAATGGAAACATTTCAATAACTACATATGTATGGCAGCTAATTGTAGATGTTGTAAAGAAACTCCATACTACCATGTATCTTGTGTTAGCATTTCTAGGGGTGAGTACAATTCTACACTGTCAACTGTGTACTGGAAGAGGCAACATTCAGGTCTGAGTACAACATAGAAATAACTGGCTACACCCTTAGCAACATTTAGAAGAAGTATACCAACCTTCTGACCTGCACTACGGTGTCCACAGCAAACAAGCATGGGCCCCGCTTTGGAAAGCTGAAAGGCCTACGCCTAAATGACCTAGCAATTTATAGCATTGGGTTGCTATGACAGTGAGTACTGCAATTACCACACAGCAGGCTGCATGCAATTACCAAATGGTGGCCACCAATTGGTGCAAAGGCCATCACATGCACATGTGCAGATACCTTTAAAAGCAGGCTGTACTTGCTGTCCACACATGCAATCATTTCATTGCAGCCATGGAGAGAGAGAGAGAGCGAGAAAGCAAGGAAGCAAGCAACAGAGCAGGAAAGAGAGACACACACAGACAGACAGACACCAGCAACAGCAAAAAAAATCAACATAAAAAAAAATATATATATAAAAAATATTTGTATTACTACACACACGGAATGTAATACAAACCCATACAAAGTAATGGTATGTAACTGATATGTATTTACTGGCATGTAGTAGATGTTCTTGAAGAGTACTCTACATACTTTGAATCATCCATATGTGGCAGCAGTACGTATCTATGCACAGATGCCCTGCATAACTACTGCCATGTAGAAATCAGTGTGTAGCTGTGTGCAGTGGGATATGACTGTGATATATGTAGTTCAGCATTAAATGTCAAACATCTGATCCATGTCATCTCTGTTCTGTACAGTAGTGTGTACAATGGCTGTTTGGGGGAGTAGCGCATACAGTTATATAAATAAGGATGTGACAGAGTAACAAATGCATGATAGTCATATTAACGTGTAGCTTAGCATTGGCAACAGCTGTACCAGGCTAGTATGCTAATCTAGCATTTGCAGCTATATATACACCCTCTAATATTACTGTGTGCTCACATGTGACACCTGTTCATGTTGCAACAAGGCCCGGCAGGTCAGCTGTGAGGTCCATGGACTTACAACAGTGTGGACCTTGTGTTTGTATGGCAAACACATACAGAGAGATCTGTCTGTGTCAGATATATTAGTATCTGTACATGTGCATAGAGCAAGGGACATACTGCAACTATTTGTAAAGGGTGGACATATATATGTTGTTGAAGATTGTTATGTGCATACTTCTATGTAGGTTGTAGTGTGTGGCAAACAAGACAGCATACAGTGCTGGTATATGACGTGGTGGTTAAATGCTGTGGGTATGAATTGGCAGGTTTGCAGTGTTGCAGCAAGTGAGGCCTGCTAAAGCTACATGTGCTAAGCGGTTCTACCTTACTTCAACGACACGCCGGAACATCGACAGGGAAATCGCGAGGCCCAGAAGATCGACAGCGCAGAAGACCGACCCGACGGATGAAAGCACCGACGCCGAGGATGCCGAAATGGGAAAAGGCTGTGTAAGTATGCGGTAGTGACGGACGTTAGGGTCCGAGTAAGGTAAGTGTGGATAGGGGTGGGTTAAGTGAGTTAGGGTTAGGGAGCGGGTCAGGTAAGTGTGCGGTAGTGATTGTGTTTGGGTTAGGGGCGGGATAAGTGAGTTAGGGTTAGGATGCGGGTCAGGTAAGTGTGCGGTAGTGATTGTGGTTGGGTTAGGGGCGGGATAAGTGAGTTAGGGTTAGGGAGTGGGTCAGGTAAGTGTGCGGTAGTGATTGTGGTTGGGTTAGGGGCGGGATAAGTGAGTTAGGGTTAGGGAGCGGGTCAGGTAAGTGTGCGGTAGTGACGGACCTTAGGGTTAGGGTTTGGGTTAGGGTTGTAGGTAGTTGTGTATGTGAGGTTTAGTGTGGGTTTGTAGGGATTTTGGTGTGCTTGTGTTGTGTGTGTGTTTTTTGGACGGGGAATGTGTTTTGTTTGTTGATTGTGGTGTGTGAAGTGTATGAGGTTTCGTGTTTGTGTACCGTCGGTTATTTCGTTGTCGGGCATGTGGGATTTCGTGTTTTTGTACTGTCGGTTATGTGGTGTCGGTGATTGCGTTGTCGGTGTTTTGGTGTTTCGTTTATGTGAGGTAGAACCGTGCTAAGCACATCTTCAATGCATTCTGCACAACACTGTGCAATATTAGTACATAACAGTATACCTCGCAATCTTCGCATAATTGATATTCCCACCATGAAAGGTGGATCGTATAGGTGCCTATATGGATATCTATATGTACACCAATGTATGTTTATATTTATGTGCGTGCGTGTGTGTATATATATATATATATATATATATATATATATATATATATAGAGAGAGAGAGAGAGAGACATGGTCATATCCCTTCTGGCAAAAACACCGTACCCATGAACTACCACATAGGTGGTAGTCTACTTAACACCGAAAGTGTGATAAGAGACCATGGGACACAGGTGGACTGTAGTCTCCCCTTTGATAATCACAGTGACACACTAGTCATGTAATCTGTCTACCTGGGTCATCCAGGGAAATATAGGTCAGTGTTCCTCTCTACTCATCACATATAAAAGCCCATTATAGAGTATAATACCCCACGTGGCATGTACCTCACAAGACATCCACAGCAACTGGAAACGACAAAGACATACCTCACAAAGAGTAATACCAGCCTCAAACAGATGCCCTATGCAGACCATCTCACAAACCCACAACTACACTGTGTCGCATACCGCCTACCCAGAGGTGACCTCTGCTTAACATACTAAGCTATGTAAAAACCAGAGCTGTTGGACATGCTGCACGTAAACAGATCACAATCTCTACATGCTACATGCTCTAGGGACCCAAACCTTCTGACCACAATAAACAGCACATGCTGGAGGGAATAGATTCCCATCTCAGAGACATCCCATACTCTGTAACAAACCAACTATCCATAGCAAACAAAGCTTCTAATTAGCAGTCGTCATAAATAATCATGAAGATTGTATGGGAGATAGTGAATACACCCAGGCAGTCTCTGCTTGACAGGGCCACATGAATGTGTGTCAAAGGCCAGCGTAGCATATGGCTAGGCTTCTATAGGCCCTAGGGCCAATAGCCTCTTACCTACCTATGAAGTGATACACACCCACATGTACTTGTTGCAGTAATTGCTATGTGAGTTTGACTGAGTGTGATGGTGAATGTATTTGTGAATGTGTCAAAGTTTGGTTTATGTGTGATAGCTTAGTGGGAAACTGTTTCTGTCATGGTATTATGTGCCCTAGCTGTGATCCCAGCAAAAGATGTATATACAATTGCTAGGCTGAAAAAGCAGTATGCCATACGTTCTGACATAGTCCCTTGTTGTCGACTGGGGTGCCCATTGTAGGCCAAAGCAGTACATGCATGCTTATTGAGTGTTACTGCTGGAAAATCCAACCCCTGTATGAACTGTAGTACTACCTGAGGCTGTATGTCTAAACAGCACAGTATGGTGTATGTCCACATAGATTGGAACCACTGTTCTATGTGTTCCCTGTAGTCCTCACAGATTACATACCTCAGGCATACGGGATCGTAACTACTGACACACAGTACTGTAAGGTACACAGGTAAAGGTCACTTGTGTTGCCATACCTATGTGCCTGGTATGTATGTCTGATGTGTGTGTGTGTGTGTGTGTGTGTGTGTGTGTGTGTGTGTGTGTGTGTGTGTGTGTGTGTGTGTGTGTATGCCTGTACCATGGCCTTGATCATATGTGTGTTACAGGATATAGGTGCATATCTAGTAACATGTATAGTGTAGTACAGCAGTATGCCACCTATATTCATGAATGTGCACATATGTTAGGCAGAGATCTGCCATCGACGACTACTGTGGCATACTGGTGATAATGTCACTGGACTTTACAATCATTGCAATGGATTACACTTTTCATGATGCATTAGCATGACATATACCTCCTGTGTCTACGTTGTGCATTGTGTTGCATACAGTGCGCCATGTACTGTTGTATAGTATTACATACTGTTGTAAGTTTGTTGCTGTGCAAAACATGGTTTGATATATAGTGTGTGCCAGGCACTGTCAGGCAGTTGTGGGTTGAGTACTGACATGGTATTGAAAGTGTGTATCATCTGACAGCCAATAGGTTGCTATATATGGCAGTTAATTGATATCTGTACATTAGAAATATACGTGTGCCTCATGACTTGCTCACACATATTGTTTTATTGTCTTCCAGGGCTATGTCCCACCATCGTAATTCCACCTATAGCAAGGCGGAGGAAGAGGTCATAACATCCAGCCTGGTGCAGCAGTATACCCTGCTGTTCTGTAGAACCAGCCAGGACCAGCATGAGCGGACTGCGCTGTGGGCAAGAGCTTGTCCATCGGGTAAATAACATAGGCATGCATAACCGGACATATGAGCAGATACGCCATCACTGCAGTGATTTAATTAGACATGTCCGGCAGCGTGCGTCTGATATCCGCAGACAGCAGCTTGCCACAGGTGGGGGGTAGCCATCCACCCCCCCCTCACCAGAGTGGAGGAGCTGCTCCTGAGCCAGGTGGCTCCTGGTCAACAACAACCCCAACAACTAACGTGTGTCATCATGGAGGCCGGAGTCACCCATCAAGCTGACATGGAGCGTGCAGGTAACATGGCATAGCTGTAGACTACTGTTACCTCAATTGTTAGAGCATGCTTATGTGAGATGTGTACTGTGTCGTTAGACTATGTGGTGCCTAGTGTTGTGCAATGGTAATAATTAGGAATACAATCTGTAGGCCTGTGACTGTCAACTGTTGTACTACTGTATGATTGCAAACACACAGTGGCAATGGCACAGTTGTTGCCACTGACAAAGTGTCTCATATCCTTTTACGTCCCTCTGGTGTGACAGCAAGGCAGCCGACCCATGCTGGTGAGTGTGTTCTACCTTTAATACTACTAATTAAATGTGCATGTTATAGGTGAGGTGTAGGCCATGTACACATAACACACTTACGCATAATGCATGCTGTGCATGTTTGCTGTGAGACTATGCACATCCCAGTAATGTGGGTAGCTGCCTAAAACACATACAATACACAGAGCATGACACACAATTGTGGCAACACTGATGTGGACATTGGATAGGCAGAGTCAATACACATGCACACAACATACACAACACTGTCATATGCAGTACATGTTAACATGCTACACCTGGCGTATTCAGATGCCTGCTGTAAGGTCACACTACAGTATCCTACACTTCATCCACACAGCACGCATAATATACCTGAGGGGTAGATGCCTCACATGTGGCTGTGCGACACTCCGACACCTTACTCATTCATGGTAGGCAATGCCCCCATTGTGCACCTTACAAACTCATGTAACAACTGGCTGTGAAATGGTGAATGTAGCCATGGTACTGCAGTTCCAGTACAGCATAGTATGTGCCCGTCTGGCATACATTAGTAGCCTTGAGTGACCACATGATGCTGCATGATGATGGCTCAAGTAGTACACCCCATCCAGTTACAATGACCACAGTACTACACATAGCATTACCTGCTATGCACCTCGGTGTTGTGTGTGTGCAAACATAGACACCTATACACAATATGCATAGCAATCACCATTTGTACAAAGTGATACATATATGTCTCATAATGCTATTGAATGTATAGGTCACATGACACCCACTGTGTGATGTTTAATGTTGCCGTTGTGTTGTAGCATGCCATGACATGTCTGACACTGGCATGTCCACAATATGTCCTACACTCACCATAACCACTGTACAATGGCCATGTTGAGCAATGGTATTCAATGGTATCAGGTAAACATGCACCACTCATCTTGTGTGTATACATAGCATGCATGTGCTAATCCTATGTCCACAATTACCTGCTGAAGACACAGAAGCTCTAATCAGAAATGGATATCTATGTGACACACAGATACACATCCAGCCATGGTATGTATACTTGTGAGAGATGGTGCACAGAACATTGCAGAGCTTATAATACTTGCACAGCACTGTCATGTCCATGTACACAGTGCATTCCAGGGTGAGGCCAATCACTGAACAACAACACACATGCATCAAAAACATGTATAGTGTTATTGGCAAGGGCTGTCAACACCCGCACTGCATGCTGTTGGGAAACACACATCCTGCATGCTGACATGTGTGATAACTGTTTGCCTTGTGATACTGTACCCCACCATCACCCGCTATTGAGTATGTTCTGGATTGCTGGTGGTGTGTGCGTGTGTGTGTTTTAGTGATGAGTGCATTTGTGTGCATGTGTGCCGACATCATGTACAGGTCATAAAGTGTGTTTCCTGTCTTACTCTCACAGGTGCTGACCTTGGGCTGGTTCACTGCAGCAAGGAAACTGATGACACCGAGCAAAACAGTGATACTGAGGATAGGTGTGTTGATGCATAGGCATGTTTGCCAGGGTCTGTTGTTGGGCCACCAATAGACAGTACACAGCTGTCCACCCCATCCATGCATACAGTCATACTGCCAATACATCCATCACCAATGCCCATAGCTGAGGTACAGCGTACAGTTGGGATTGGCCAGGACAGTGTGGTATCCATGGCACATGCATCCCAACACAGCAGCCATACCCAGATGTCTGGAAGGGTACCACATAGGCAGATGTCCAGGGGTTCTCATAGGAGCACTGCTGCTCATCATGCCACTGGCAGACATGCCACAGGTCTGACAATGTCATGCATGTTCCAGGCCATCATGGAGGCACAAGCACGTATGGAACGGTACACCAGACAGGGACTAAGGGCACAGAGGGCAAATAACACCACAGTCATTGACAGTATCCATGACCTAGCAGGTGCCATCCGTCATTACACAGAGGTCACTGATAGACATTGGGGAGAGACATTAGATATCCTCCGCAATGTCATGTCCATGTGTCAGGACAGTGCAGGATGGTTGAGTCGTCGACGTGGATGTATGCCAGCAACATCAGCAGCTGGCAGTCACCACGGACATCCCTCAAGCCACAGTCGCTCCCGTAGTGCCAGTACCAGCCCCAGCAATGTTGGGGGTGGGCTGTCCATAAAACATCCTAGAAGATAACGTGCACGTGGCTCTGGACAGTCCCAGCAGGGACCTGTGTCCAGTGTACATCCATCCACCTCTGGGGATAGTACCCAGTCTGGCTTAGTACCAGATAGTGTCAGTAGCACCCCAGCCAGGCACAGGTACCGTATCCCTGGCCATAGATGGTGATCTGTGAAGCCTCGCATGTACAGTCTGTGGCTGTCCCACAAATACCCATATATGGCAGCCACATGGTGGAACTCTGTGCATGCAGACACACACACATACTCCAGACACCTAGGGCTAACACATACCCACACACATTACATAAACATTGGCCCATTCCAGTATTCTTGCCCCTCACACACACACATACATATATGTCGATTGGATGGCTCACTGTAGGCCTCTGGCAAACCAACACCACACCCTGTGCATATGATGAAACCTGTGCCGCCTCCTATCATCTGTAACATAATTGCAGGAACAGGCTACCATGGTGCTGATGCACAGGGTGTCTTTATAGCAGTAGAGCAATGTTAGCATGTTGTCAGCAATACAGTGTAATGATATGCTTGAAGGTGTAGCTGAGCAGGCATGATGCATTAATGCTAGGATTGTCATTGTAGTGTTGTTTACACCAGTGGTGGTTCCAATTATGTATTGTCTGGCCACGTGCCACTTGGCGGATGTGTGCAGTATTGGCAGCATGTGTTAGAGAGTGGACAGCATGTGTGGGATGTGTGTAGCACAGATTTGCAGGTGTACAGTTGTGAACATGGTGGAGGTGCACTGTCTGCATGTATGTGCATAGTGGACACATGGCCAGGGTGACATGCTCTGTATTACACAGCAACATTCCATAATTTCTATTGTTGGCCAGTATGCATTGTACTACACACATTTCGGAACCTGACTACACGTGTGGATGACATGGTTTGACACTGTGCTGTGGGTGATACTGTTACTATCTGTCATTGTTTTGCATTCTGGTAGTACACATCACTTCCACAGCCTGACCATATCCAATCGTTAGATGATGTCTTGACAACCGACACAGATGTAGGACACACAGCAACACTTGGATCCTTCAGGTGCTATACTATGCCAGTAACCACTGGTATTCACCTGCACCCACTACTAACACCACATATTGGGCAATGGTTTCCAGGTTCTGTTTTGGCACACCCTTTGTGGAGCTGGATGACTGTTACTGTATGCCATTCTTTGGGTACATAGCCTGTGGTACGCTTGTCTGGACAGTGAATGTAGGTGAGGGTGTAGTTCCTTATGGGCCTAGTGTAAGACGCAGCCTGGGACAACATACAGTCACATTGATGCTATGTTCTTAGCTTTGGTGAGGGCTGTCTTTACCTGCATGTCCATGACGTCTGGGTCTTTGCATCCTTCTGTGATGGACACAAGCCCTTTTGGGGGTGATGGGGGGAGTTTACATGTCCCCCTGGGTGTGGACAATGAAAGTTGGTTTGGTGTATGTCATTCCTTTTTTCAGTAGCTGACAGCATATTTGGAAGTTGACACCTACATGTCTGGTATAGCTACTGAATGTTTTGTGGTTGTTATTCTTACATTCATTGGCTATTTGTCTTTAGAAACTGTCCTTGGATTATTTTATGAGCGATCATTGTTTCTTCCTGATAATGATCAGTGATACCTTTACTTTAGTGAAGTTGGATCTGTCATCTGTTCATTTCCTCCTTCTCTTGTCTAGCTCATTTATGGACTACAAACACCTGCTTGTTGCCCTATTTTTGGAGGAGTGCATCTTGGTTTTGTTTGTGATGTCTCATTCCATGTATCCCTGTAAATGCCCATAGGATGCACTTGTAAATGATTCTGCTGATTGCATACCATTATCCTATAGCAAGGGGTCTTCGGAACGTTCCACTTTGGTCTTGGGAAATGTGCAGTTTGCTTTTGCAAATGTCTTCACAGTGGTTTCATTGACTGGGTATGGGGGCGGGATGTGGATGTCCAGTGTGTTTACTTAATGATGTGATATTACCAGCAGGGGGGGGGTAGCTCTGTTGTGGAACACTGGTACCCCATGTTGGTGATGATCATGTCCAGTATGTTGTCACCTCTAGTGGGCGTGCTGACCAGCTGTTCCAGGGTGTTAGAGTTTCTTACCTCTAGGACACATTGGCCAAAGGACATTGTATATGAGTAATTCACCTATTCAATGTTTGGGTAGTTGTAATCTCCTCATATAATGGTGTTTGATAGGACCTTTATATTTGCCATTGTTCTACAGAATACTGAGTGAGGTTCCTGAGACAAGGTACATGATCTGTAGCAGGCTACAATCTGATGGGCAGCTTTGCCCAATGTCAGTTGCACTTGCATGGTCTCCAATGCCTCATGATGTGCCAGTAACCTGAAGGTGTGGATATCCATAAGGTAAATGGCTACACGCCTTCCTTTTGCATTTCACTCGTGGTCTTGGGTCCAAAGGTCAAAGTGATTGTGAGTGTTTTAAGTGGATCATATCCAACAGCTCTATGTTTGACATAGTTTTGTATGTTAGGCAGCGAACACCTCTGAGTAGGCGATATGCAAGGGAGTACAGACTGAGCATTTTGCGATGGTCTGTGTATGGCATGTATTTCAGGCCACTAATGCTCTTTGTGAGATATTGCTGCTGGCTTTCCAGCAGTTGTAGTTGTCTTGTGAGGTACATAGCAGCAGTGGCATACTCTTTTATAGTTCTAGTGAGTGGTGAGTAGAGGGGAACAATGTCCTCTTCTATTCTGCATGAGACATATTTTGTGATGAGGTGTGCCACATAAAAGAGGGTTTCCTGACTACTGTGGGACTGTGCTCATCACATTTTTATCCACTGTCCACCTGTGACCCATGGTCTCTTGTCACACAAAGTGTGAAGTATACTATCACCTATGTTGTAGTTCTTGGCTACAGTGTTTTTAACAAAGGTGATGATAATGCACCTTTTGACATTGAGCTACAGACCATGGCTTGGACAACAGCCAAACTGTCTCAGTGAGGCCCTTTTGTAGGATGTCCTCATCTTTAGTGTTTACAATGATGGCCCCTAGTTTGCAGTCCTCTGGAAACTTCAGTAGCCACAGGCCTTCCATGTTAATGTTTACTTCAGGGAAGTAGATACTACACAGCCTGGGAAGTTATCTATTCCCATGGCTGCTGTGATACTGACTTTGGAGAGTGTTTTTTACCTGTGTAGCCGTGACTGACAGCAACTTTGCAGTCTTCCATTATAGACATAGGATCTTTACCCCCCCTCTCACCCATGAAAGAGCACATCTGCCAGGATGTTGGCAATATCAGTTGGCTCTGTACGTTTAGTGCCATTGAGCTGTAACTCAGAACAGATCTGAGTGTAACCATGACATGGACCGCTCTGTTGGGCAGAGATCTCCTGAGTAGACAGTATGCAACAAAGTACAGATTGGGTTACATTTCAGTCTTATTGCATGGGGCGACTATTTGAGGCCAGTAATCCTCTTGTTAAGGTACTTCATTTGTGTTTCTAGCTGAACATGCCTAGTCACATTCATCGCAAGTGTGTTGTGGTACTCTCGGACAGGTCTGATGACTGCTGAGTAGTGGCAACCTCCTTTGACCTACATGCACAGACCTTGGCAGTTTGTGTGAACACATAGCAGGATTTTCAGACCATTTTGTGAATGTGTTTCTGGAAGTAGAGATGACTATACACATTTGTCCATAGATCCATTATTATCACATCCGTATTTAGCCTAAGTGTGTGAGCATGCCCAGTATGACCTTTCAGTATCTTCCTGCCTGACATTTGCTTCATTTCTTTAAGTGTGTGGGCATGCCCAGTATGACCTTTCAGTGTGATGCTGAATGAAATTCACTACATTTGTTGGAGTGTGTGAGCACGCACAGTATACACATTTATACTATATGTGTATGGTAAATCAAGTTGTATTTGTACAGCAGGGCTCACCTTTGTGTCATAGATCAACAGGGATCATGCTGTGCCTGCAGGGTTTTCATCAGACACTTTGCATAGATTTATCAACATTTCTACATACAGGGGGGACAGCTATTCTTTGTACATTTCTACCCGTGGGCACACAGGATTGTTACTGTGGGTGTACATAGGATGTGGGTTTCACCTGACACTTATACACATTTGCTGTGCCTGCACTGCTATGTACAGGACACCATTACAGTCTGCACTGTTGCCTATTGTACTGGCTTGCGGCATACTACTATTCTACAGATCTTAGCGTCCAATGTCACGTATATTAGCTTGCAACCTCATAGCCTACACAACTCACTTTACAACGCCTGGCCTGATGTTCTCTGTCTGCATAGGCGTTTGGGGAAGGTTACCCATTTGACTCTTTAGGGGCATGATACAGCATTGCTTTGTGTTTGCATTAGTGTACAATTATCCTGCTGTGTCGGTGCCACTGAAATGCTATCATGGCTTAGTGGTTCAGTACTGTGACTATAGTGCACAGTATCCTGGGTTCAAGGCCTGTCACTGCTTTTTATTTTCATGCTGGCCAGACCAGACTAACAGTAAAGCAGATATGAGCATGTTTAACTGACTTTGCTGAACTTGCCCTGACCTTGCCCAACATTGCACAAGCAATTTTGTTTACATATACTAGATATTGGTGAAAGCTGCTTAGCACTGCTTTATATTGCTTAAAACATGTCAATCATACCTCAGGTGGTGCTGCAGGGCTGCCTATGTCAGATGCACATACTACACTGCCTATACATGTTTAGAAACCGGTAGTGTCAAGTTAGGCATACCTCTCTCTGACTCGCACATAAAACAAAAGGGATCATTTCCATGGTTCCTACTGAGCCAGTGTATGTGCTATGTGTTGCCTCTGCCAAGGACAAGGCATACTGGGCACGCCTCCTTCTGCCTACTGGGGCAGGCTCAGGTTGTTCCTCCTCCAAGTCACGCTGTGCCTGTGCAGGCTTTGGCAATGGTGGGGGGGGCTGTTGGGCCCTGCTCCATGCTGTTCATGCTACAGCCGTTTTCACAGGATCATATTGTGTAGCATGGCACATACTATGACAATTTGGGTACATGTAGTTGGTGAGTACTGCAAGGCTCCACCAGATGTGTCCAGACACCAAAACCGTGACTTGAGCATCCCAAACACACGCTCGATTACATTTCATGTTTGCGCGTGTGCCTCATTACGGAGTTCTTGTTCAGGTGTGTGTGCATTTCTGATGGGTGTCATCAGCCACGGCTCCAGTGCATATCCAGCATCCCCCACTAGGAGACAGTCAGGGATGTCCCCATTGGCAAATGTCTGGTACAGCTGCAACAGATGCCAGATATGGGAATCATGGTAGCTTCCAGGGCAGCCAGCACACACATTCAGTATTATGCCCTGGGCATCACACACGACCTGGCAGTTGATGGAGTGGAAGCCCTTGCAGTTGATGTAGGCCCTACACCGCTCACCATCTGATGCTTTAATGTGTATGTGCGTGCAGTCAATTGCACCCACACTACCTCAGGGTATTCCGGTATTTGCTGGAAGAGATTCATATTGCTGGCCAATACCTCACGGTAACTGGGGAAATGTACATGATCACCGACATGTGCTGACATAGCATTCAGGAAATGGTGCAGTACCCTTGATGCTTATGCCTGTGAAATCCCCATCATATCACCAGTTGGTCTCTGGAAGGTACCTGTTGCTAGTATTCCTAGGCCAACACATACCTTGGTTTCGACTGGGATGGGTTCCCCTCTGCTGGTTCTGTGTGTGAGGTGTGGCCTGCACAGCTCAACAATTTGCTGTAGGAGGTCTCTGTCCACTCAATAGTTCTCCACTATCTCCAGCTCATGTAGCCCCTGGTACGTTACCCTTGGTCTGTACACTCTTCTCAGTCTCCTTGCTGTGGGTTGCTTAGCAGCATTCACAATGGCACCACCCTCAGCATCTTGCACATGTTGCCTTATAACAGCAATGACAGCCCCTAAAATTTTTTTGTCTCAGTTTAAGCTTTTTAAGTTTTGACTTCTTTGTTGACTGCAGTGTTGCAGTGTTTCTGAGAAAAACATGGGATAATGTTGTTTGCAGAGTTTTAAGTGCTGGGCTGGGCTAGTGTACTGCCTGTGTAATTGGCTGATTCTGACTGATTTTACCTGGCAGATCTGCTAGTTCTCCTTGGTTTACTGCCTACTACTTCTTTTCCTTCCTTTTCCCTTTCTGTTTACACAACAGGCAGCGCAAACATGTGCACACGAGTGCACACAGTCTTACACAAGCTTACACAGGCTTAGGCGGGTGCATATTCGTGTATCAAGCTTAGACGGCCTTAAACAGACTTTCACGGGTGCACACAGGCTTAGACAAGTTTACATGCGTGCACACAGTGTAGGCAGCCTTGCAAGAAACTTTAGTGATAGCCATGGCATACTCCTTCGGTTTCTGGATTTCACTTTAGACAACTGTAGACACACCTCTTTTAGTCCTGAGTAACTCACAGCAAATACATGCCACTCTGCTCCAATAAGCTTACAGTCTTTTTGATACATACCTCCTCATGATGTCACCCATCTTCTACTCTGTTACTCCCCTTATCCTACTCTTACACTCTAGGGACATGCTTCACATAGCAGGAAAAATTGGGATTCACTATCCTTATCCTCATTTGCATAGGATTGCCTACATCTCTCAGACTGAGCTTCCCCCCTTAGCAACCTCTACTCAGTAGCCATGTTGTCTTCAGCCTGCCATTCACTTGCATGGCAGATGAATATTTTGAATAACATCCCTATGTGTGACTTTTATTTTTTTTTTTAGAGTGCCACACATTTGCACGGTGCTGCGATAAGCTTAAACATCGGAGATCGAGGAAAAAAAAAAATTTTTTATTATTTTGCAACACATAAAAAGGCCAATGGCCATATATTTGGCCATTGGCATGCTTCATCAACTGGATGCATCCTTTATTTGGAGCTGTCATGGCTCCATTTTGCTATTTTCAGAATGGTACTCAGTTGCCAACAGAGTAGATTTCTGCAAATAACACTACTCTTGCTCGGACAGGTTAGTGTTTCCTGGATCGCAAATTTACCTCATTTGCATAGCTTTCAGCAGCAAATGAGGTAATTTGCATATACTAACCCTGTCCGTGCAAGAGTAGTTTTAGGAGCTCTCTTGCACGCCCCTGCCAGCTGTTCCTGGATCGCTCGGCAGACATGTTGGCTGCATGGAGTATTATTCTACTCTTAACTCCGTGCAAGCCTTCGTGAATCCAGCACACACACTCACACACATATAGCATGTATGTTTCATATGCAAGTACTAGGCTAGCTGCCTTTTGCAGGCCATTTTAAGCCTAGCCAATTTCTCTTTTGCTTTTGAATTAACCTATGCCATTTGGTGTTAGAATGGCCTTAACCATCCATTGTTGATAATTATACATTATCCGTAGTGAAAATAAAAGGGATCATACCACAGATAATTTAAGGAGACCTATGTATGGAAAAGCATATAGGAGCTGCCTCTGTCCATTTTTAGGAGGGGGCAGTCCTGGGGTAAATGTTCTATTATACATCCAAACTGCACTTGAATGTAGACAATTAGGAGCTCTGTTTTGCCTGGATGGGGAATCAGTTCCAGAACAGTGCTATCTTCTACAAGATATACATGTCCCTCCAAACTGTTCTCTTGATGTTTCAGAAGAGGTTTACCTTTCTAGACCAAGTATTTCTCATGGCATTCGACTTGCTGATGTGCAGTTGGCCCATCAGCACTGAGCCAGAGGATGCCTTGTATGCCAGACTCAGGTCACCTCTTAGCAGTCTGTAGGATACCAAGTATAGTAACAGGACTTTGAGTTGGTCCATTTAGGACTGTAGAATTGTTTAGGCCTTTTATCCTTTTAGTAAACTATCTCTGTTGGCGTTCCAGTTGTTGCATGTGACTGGACAGATGCATGCCAAAGGGGGCATTACACTCAATGATTGGACAAATGAGGGCAGAGTTAAGTGGGACAATGACATTTCTTGATTAGACACAATCCCTTTGTTTATAGGTTCATAGGTTCATAGATTAGTACTAAGCTAACTGCCCTTGCGAGCCATTTTAAGCTTAGCCAATTATCCCTTGTGAGACTCAAACCCTGCACCTTGCATTTGTAAGGCAAACACCTTAACCATTAGGTCACCCTCCCAACCCTAGAAGCTGCAAAATACACAGGAACACACAGAAAGACACATATTGGTCAAAAGTTGTGTCATTCTCCACATGAGTTCCCACATCTTGAACTGGATCAAATTTTAGGGGTGTATTGTCAAGGTGGTAGTTTCTCAAGGTTGATATGATCACACATTTTTTGGCATTTAATGCCAGGCCTTGATTTTGGCACCAGTTATTTGGGACAAACCTTCATGCAGGATTGCAAAGTCATTTATGGAGTCAATGGCTGCACTAAACTTGCACTCATCTGCAAAGTTAGTCAGCCAGAGTTCCTTGGTACTGGCTTTTATATCAGAGAAGTAGATGCTAAACAGGAAACATCCCATCACTGAACCTTGGGAGACTCCACTGGTGACTAGTCTTTTTGTGGAGGTAGCGTCCCCTATTTTGATCTCCTGCTTAATATCCATTAGCCAGTTGGCAATCCAGGGCATGATGTTGGGGTTTATTCTCAGTTTATATAGCTTTTCTACTATGCCTGAGTAGGGAACTGCGTCAAATGCTTTGACCAGTTTAAAGTATGTGGTGTGTACTGTTTTACCTTCAATTGCTTTGGTGACCTTTTTTGAAAAGTTCATCAGGCTAAGTATTACATGCCCTTGACAAATTTAAACTGAGATGGGTTAAGTGTTCAGATATTCCCCACATCCTTATTCATTAGTTCCATAAGTATTTCCATGGCTAGTTTCAGATATATATTGTGGAAAAGAAAGAAGTGGGAGAGAGGGATAAAGTTGAAGCTGAATTTATTGGGCAGTAGGTACACTATAGCTTCAGATTTTGTCTTAACTAAATTTTTCATCAACCTGTAGGATTTTCTGAGTGCCTAAATTCGTAATTAATATATACTAATGTCCCTCCCTTTTGGGATATCTGTGTAGGAAAAAACACACATACAACATTCTTGCTTTTTGATATTTTAATAAACTCTGTGTGAGATTGGCTTGGGAGTCCCTTCAGTCAGAAATACAGTGAAAGGCAGCACCAAAGCTATGAGCTTGTGGTAGTCTCTTATCACTGCCAGTTTGAGAGCTGGACCACTTGCAGTATAGGGTATTAACAGAAGAATTGTCATTGCTACTATGCTGGGGACTCTGCAATTAATGGGAAAAGGGGGAAGGTGAATGTTCCAATCACTACTAGAATGGGAAGGTGGGAAGACTAGGACAGAGACAGGAGTAGAAACTCATCTGCAGTCAAATTAAGTGCAAGAGTTAGGGGGCTCTGACTGATTTTAGCCTGGAAAGGGGGTATGCTATTCACAGTGGAGAATAATTATCTAAGCTTTTTTCTGCATGAATGTTCGGTCTTCTAAAAGCAGTTATTTTCATGAAGTATGGCTATTATTTTATAGAATTAATGGGACTTTGCATACTCTTCATGTAATAATGTGGATGGCTGGCAGAGTGCGGGACAGGGAACCCTCAAGAAGATGAATTCTCCATCCTGATACTAGGACCAAAATTAAATGTTTCATGAAAACCAGTTAAAATTAGTGAGATCACAATGGTAATATAATCTGTGTAGAAATAGCCAAACAGCAATAGGCTGTATCAATTAATAATACTTTTGCACAGTTATTTGCAAATGATCATATGGAACCTGGTTTTATAGTATATGTACCAAATGAGGAATTATGTCGTTCATATATAGAGCTCTAGCCTAAATTTTATACATACACGTGTGTGTGTGTGTATGTATAAATATATATATATATATATATATATATATATATATATATATATATATAAATATATATACACACACACACACACACACATCTGTGCATGTGTGTGGTTATGCTATGCCATCATAATCTTAAAAGTCCATAATATTATTGCCCTTGGATATTAATGCTGAAGAACAAATTGCAGAAAACAAATATGTCCAAAAATCCTGAATATTGGATCTCTCTACTAGTGTAAACCCAGGAACATAGCATGGGCCATGCTGGAGGCAACTCCAGGAGTTTGATATTGTGTTCTTCCATATTTTGTGATTGAAAGTGCTTTAATCTCCTACATTATGGACCAAGGACTGTGCATTTCAGGACTGTGGGCTTCAAGATTATGATAGCAAAACCTATATCTACCTTTATATCTGTCACAATTCTGCATAACATTATCTGACATTAAAAGGCATGTACATTTATCAAAGGTCCTGATGCCAAACAGCAGGGCTAAATGCCTCCCAAACACAAGTATGCTTGTTCTGTTTAGGTTTAGTAGCAGTTTGTTTTTTCTTGCCTTTGATCTACATTTATCAAAGGAACATAAAATTTACATAAATTTCAAAACAATTCCTTACTACTGTTTTCAGATCATAACTTTTTAGTATTAGTGAAGAAAATGAGCAGTTAAATAGGGGAAAAGGCTAGAAAGAGGTTTCAGCTTTTAAAGCTTAATGATTGTGTTTCCCATTTACAACAGGCATGTAAATACATTCATTGGTAAATTCTGCTACTTATTTTCTTTTACAAGTTTCCAATATACATATTTATCACATTTGAAATGTATACATGTTTTTTGATTTTGAACCCTGTTATGAGAGGTCTTTTTAAGAATTTATTGATTTAACATATTTAAAATACATACCAGACCTCCCAACCGTCCCGAATTACTCGGTTTTTACCGAGTTTTGGGGTCCAAATGAAGGGGTGCCACGATTCCCGAGTGGCACCCCTTCATTTCCGATTTCTTTGCTTTTGTTTTTTAATTTTTTAAATTTTCGCGCTGTCGGAGCTGACGTCATCACGTGCGCGATGACGTCAGCGCCATCAGCACTACCAGCCAGTCGGAACTGAGCTGCGAGTAGGCGGGAAGTGCTTTGCTGTTTGAAAGGAACTGTACTTGCTGCCGATTTGGACAGAAACGAGCAAGGAACTTTGCTCCTGTTTATTTGCTGGTTTTCGTTGCTTTAGGGACTTGTTGCACTGTTGTGCTCACTTTGCTGAGGCTCGAGAGGGACTTTGTTGAATGCCATGAGAATTCGAGCCATTACTTAAATTTAAATTAACGTTGTTACTTGTTGCAGAATGGTCCACATATACAGACAGTGTATCTTCTCCAGCTGCCAGTTCCCACAGGTAAGGAGCTTAAGATTCTGTTATGCCAGGTCTTTTCTTTGTGTTACTTTAACTGCAAGAGAAAGCAGTACGCTGCAGGCAGCACTGTTTACTTGCCATTTTTAACCTGTTAAGCGCTCAAACGGCAGTTTAGCGCAGTTAACATACTGTGTGGGTTTACTTTGCCTTATTTCCCAAGGCAGTCTTCTCATTTAAATGCTCAAATGGCAGTTACTGTGTGTGTAAGAACTTGAAGACAAGTTCTCTTATTTAACAGAATTTAGAAAGCAGTCTGCTTCTTTTCAAAAGTAGATCCAACTTCTCTCGTTTAGGTGGTCAAACGGCAGTGGCATTTATTGTGTGTGTGTGTGTAAGAGCTTGAACTTAAGGCAGCCGTAGTACTCTAATTTAACTAGTGAGAAATCATTCTGCTTTTCAAAGGCAGTTCTCTCTTAAGTGGTCAAACCGTACAGTTACGGAGTGTGTAAGAAGAACTTGGAAGCAGTGCTCTTTGTGCGAAAGCAGTCTGACTCTGGTTCTTTTCGAAGGCAGTTCTCTGATTTGAGTGCTGAAATGGTGGTCATTGTGTGTGTCTACTTTGCCTTCTTTCTGAAGGCAGTTCTGTCATTTAAGTGCTCAAACGGAAGTGCAAAAGCAGTTTGGTTTTCATTTAAGTGCTCAAACGGCAGGTGAATTAAGTGAGAAAGCAGTCTGGTTTTACTTGCCACATTTAATCTCCTCACACTGACAGCAGTAGTTACTTTAAGAGGTGTGTGTGTTTCTTTCACTCTCACAATCTCACTGTTAAATTCAGCTTGATGGCAACAGACACAGCAAAATGTACAGAAATATAAATTCATGTAACTATGGCTTTGTTTTTGATTTTTAATGGGGGTAAGATAGATATTTTGCCTGAATATAATTACACAGTTGTCAGATGTGAATCAATGATCTGATATAATTCACACACAAAATATGCTCTTCTTAGCTTTCTTTAGTAATTCAGTCTTGAACTTTTACCATGCAACATTCTCTGCACCTTTTTATGAGAGGGCATCTGTCTTTTTAATTCAAATTGTTTAATGCCTATCAAGGAATGTATGAATTTAAGATTTAGCTTGCTCCTTCTCAAAGATGCTATTGTGCTCAATGGAGGCTTAAGTTCACACTTCTTGCATACTGAGCATTCAAGTCTTTACGGAATTTAATTTCTGGCACTCTGGAAAGCATAAAAACATTAAATGGGTGCAGTCATGCTGAATAAAACACCCAACATGTTTTTTGCAGGTCTACATACCTATGCACTGCAACAGTACATCTTGGGGGAAAATAACATATTTAGAATATTGAGGTTCTGTGCTTAAAAATCAGATTTATGTTTTGAGGAATTAAACACAAAGATCATATGCCTTTCACTTCTTTAGGGAGCCAGGAAAATATTTTTATCTTTCTCCAAAGATAGACACACAAATGTGCAAAGAGAGCTCAAGAATGAAAGGGGCAGACAGTAGTCAGAGTGGTAACACAACATTTTATTCTAGCAACTTTTCTAAGATTTGTTATACAAGCAATGTTTAAAATGTGTCCCTGGTTTTGGGCCTTTGTCCCTCCACCCAATACATTTTCATTTTTCCAGATTTCTTGTGCTGCATAGCTCATTAGGGGAGAGAAGTTTAGTATTGCTTATGTCATGTCTGCTCATGTTAGTAGCACAACAGGTAGAATACTTATATTTGATGTAGAAGGATGTGGGTTCTAATCATACAGTATGTAGATGGATTGCTGATACTGTACTGTGTTGTACTTTTAAAGGGGGTGGATGCTGCAGTCCTGAGAATGTCCTCTTTGCCAGAGATACCTAGTCACTATGAACCTGTTATC